>NW_015167631.1:0-1928 GCF_001447785.1 Gekko japonicus
CTGACAAGCTGTTCTAGAGAGGCATTTCTCACCCCTTATCCAGCCTGCTGTGAGCTTGTTGGGGGGTCTTACCACATTGACGTCCAAAGTATTCTGGCAGTAGGATTAATTTGGGTTGAAAGCAATGTTCCCTTTAAGCTGTGGAGTCTTGTGAGCAAAAATTCTACATTGTGAGCTACAGGCATTAAAGTTGTAAACGAGCAATTTGGCTGCTGCATGAATTAGTTTTCTCTGGAGCCATCCTTCCCGTGCTCAGACAAAAATGTGCAAGCTGGAGGCTAAAAAACTGTGAGCTAGCTCACACTAACTCAGCTTAGAGGGAACACTGGTTGAAAGGGAAAGTTTGTGTTGCCTAACCCAACAACTCAAAACATTCTAATTAGTCAGATGCCCCCTTTCTCCAGCAACAGGCAGTATTGTTGAAATGGACTAGTATCCATGAAGGTGGCAGGTGAACCTTGTGGGGCATGAATTCCCCAAGTTATCCTCCCCACCCCCAGTTTCTCACAGAGAGAATTAGGAGGGAGAAGTGGGATTCCCTCCTCCTGCTCTGAACATTGCCACTGCCACCACCTGTGCATGTGCTGGAAATGACCTGGACTGAGCCCTGGGGCAAGGCATCCTCCCCCCACGTCTTCCTCCTCAGAGCCCTCCCTTGAATTCCTCTATTGAGATTGGGCAGTTAATGTCACCAAATGAGAAAATTCTCTTTCTGTCTCCTTAATTTATTTTGGAAAGGTATCTGCGTTAGAGTTGGTAACAGGCCCGAAGGGAAAAAATATCCTCCCTCATTCCCAGAGGCTTAATGTGTGTGGAAATGGGTATCTGAAGAGATAAATAACATCCCATGTAGCCTCTGTTAATGGGACAGCACACTTTCCCCCTCCAGGCAGTTGGCATCCCTAGATTCAGTGTTTCTTTATCCATCAGAGAAAACCAAACTCAGCTAAGGAAGGGTGACAGGTCATTAAGGATTTTATTGTTTGTATCAGTTAAATTGGACTTTGTGTTTTCTGTGCTTTGTGCGCTGTTTGATCTCTCCCCAGCTGTGGTTGAGTGGATTGAAAATTTAGAGATTTGTATTTAAGGGGATTGCCCAACTGGTCTGCCTACCCATTGTCTCAACTTGATTATGCATTTTATATTAAAAAAATAAAATAAAATAACGAGAATAAAAAGATCAATTAGATTAAAAACAAACAGTCCTAACCCAAGTGGCTGCCTGAACACTGATGAGCTTTTACAACCAAAAAACAAAATTTCGCTATCTGATGTAGCGCTATATGATCAGAATTAGAAAGCAATTTCTCTATCTTATCCTGATCTGAGGAGCCAACCAAGAGAGGACCAATAAGTTTTGTGCGAGCTTCGTTATATAATGGACATCTCAGGAACGCATGTTCCTGGGATTCTATCTCCCCAGACGCACACATGCATAGTCTCTCATTTTGGGGAATTTTCTTGAATTTGCCCTCAGGAACTGCAGAAGGTAAAGCAGAGCATCTAGCCAGAGTATACGCCCTCCTAAGTTTATTTGACTCCAAAACAGATAAGTATGGGGCTTGAGCAACAATATATTTACTACTGTATGGCGCTAAAAAGGCAGGGGTCGCCTGTACATCCAGTTGGCTTTCGATGTCTTCAATCCTCTGCCTGACGACTAGCTTAGCTTGAACGCCACCCCTTTCCAAAAGCTCTTGGGGGGAAAACCCTAGTAGTGTGATTTTCCGAATAGTATGGGTCAGCCATTCAGATTGGTAATCGTCAGTCAGGATTAAGGGCACAAGGCCACATGGATTTAGGTTTATCTTTAACCAGAGAAAAATAGAGTGCAAGGTGATCTTAGCTTCAACTTTCATCATGCCAGTCTCTAGCCGTACCATTGCATTTGTAACACACCTTGGGACTTGGAGCACTGATCTCAAAAA
>NW_015167631.1:2372-11144 GCF_001447785.1 Gekko japonicus
GTCAAGGACTTGGAGCAACATCTCATCACCCCCCTCTCCTCCTCTTGGCATCCCCCGTATCCTCTCCCCTTTCCTTGCCTCATTCTCTCCTCCTTGGCCTTTCACCAACCTACCAACTTTCACTGCCACAGGAAGTGGTGGCGGCTACAAGCATGGACAGCTTCAAAAGGGAATTAGATAAGCATATGGAGGAGAGGTCCATTAGTGACTATTAGCCACAAGGTATAGATAGGGGCTCTGGGGCAAGGGATGCTCTGTCTTCTTGGTGCTTGGGGGGGCAACAGTAGGTGGGCTTCTAATGTCCTGGCCCCCCTGGTGGACCTCCTGATGGCACCTGGTATTTCTGGCCACTGTGTGACACAGAGTGTTGGACTGGATGGGCCTTTGGCCTGATCCAACATTGGCGTCTCTTAAGTTCTTCTGTTCTTACTGTTTATCGACTCCCCATCTTGTGCTATATTTATTGTTTATATTATATAGGCCCCGGTCACACGGGCCAGATAATGCGGGGAGGAGGCGTAGCTATTTGCGCTGTCACAGTTTGATCCGCGATTAAGCGAACAGACGCAACGGCGGTGCTGCAGGGTTTTGGCAGTCGGTTCCCGCAGCAAAGATGGCGGCCAGAGGGAAGTGCCGCGCGACGGTGCAGTCACAGCAAACACATCCGTCAGCAGCCCGTGGGAAACCGGTTGCTAGTACTTGTTAACAGGTTGTTTTTTACTGCGGGTTTTTGGCGGGAAGCCACAGGTGTGCTACACATGCCAGATTTGGTAATGTGATCGCACATGGATAATCTGCCTGGCATAATCCGTGGCTCTCCTGTGGCAAATTTGTCGAGTGAGCGGGGCCTTACTTCATTTTATACCCTGCCTTTCTCCTCAGTGGGGACCAAAGCAACATGCAGCGCTGTTTTCTGCTTCTGTTTAGCCTGACAGCAACCTTGTGAGTTAGGATAGGCTGAAAGTACGTGACTGGCCCTGAATCAGCTGGAGGGCTTTCACTGCGAGAGGGGAATTTGAACCTGGGTAGTCTCTGAGACCTCTTAGGCTCTAACTGATAAACCACACTGGCTTTCAAAGGGTGGCTACTGTCGATCAGGATCAAGCAGCCAGTTCTGGGTGAAACTGCAACTGATCCCTGAAACGACAGAGCTGATTGTAATGATTTCAGGTTAATGATTTCAGGGAAGGCAGAGTTTTCAGTCTGAAGTCAGCAGTTAGCAGTTAGTTGTGGTCACGCTACACAGTGTCTGAGAAGTCGTCTTCTAACTATAATCATATAGAAGTGCTGTGGAAGGCATGAAGATTCTAAAGGAGGAAGAACTTATGCTTAATGGGGCATATTAGGAAAAATCTAATGTAGTCAGTATTTTAAGAGTGTGAGGGGAAAGGCTGGCAGAGACCTGAGTAAAAAGGGAAAGATTTTACTGAGCAACTTAACAAAACATCTTGTAACCAATACACTTCTTTTACCAATAAAGTTTTTTAAGAGCCCCCCGTAGGGGATTTTTTAATTTGCATTTCTAAAAACTACATACTAACAAACTACAACGAAAATAAGGGACGGGAACTACTTACTAAGGGAGAAAGTAAAGAAAACCCACTAAAAGCCCAAGAGATGGTGGTCATACATACTGCTTATCAAAATTAGCTTTTAGCTCAAAGTTCCATAAACATTCATTGACTGTGGTCATCTAACAATTAGTTTTAGCTTATATCGTAACTTTGCCCACCTCTAGCTTTGACATATTTTAAAAAGCAATCTAAGATTAGAGATTTCAAAGTGTAATAACATTTCATTTTTTCTTAAACTCAATTGATAGCTTGTCTTCGGGGCTACTGCCCCTAACTTAGAGTCTGGAACCTCGTCTGGATCTGTCGCTGCTCCTTCTTCTTCGCTTTCTTTGGTGCTGTCTTCTTTCTCGGGTTCTTTCTCCCCTGATGGGCGACTATGTAGATGAAAAAATTCATGTGCCTTTTCAACAGAGTCAATTTTTTTTCCTTCTTGTCCATAAATTTGAAGATCGTGTCTTCGGGTGTCATCAATCTGTAGGGAATGTTTTTCTTTTGTAGGAATAGTACTAGGTCTCTGTATTTCCACCTCCTTCTTATTTCAAATCGTATGTCCTTTAACACTTCTATTTCTTTGTCTTTGATTTTCAAGGTAGATCCACTTGTCACTTTGAGAATTTGGTCTCTCACTTGTTTTCTCAAGAATCTTACAATTACTTCCCCCGGCAGATTATTTTTTCTTATGAATTCTGGATAAGACCTACGGAGCAGATCTATTTCACTTTGTAGTGTGTCCGCTTTTATATCTGCCAAGGGGCCTATACACATAGTCTGTTTCAGATTCTCAGTCTTATCTTCAGGAACACCTTGAAACCCTAAGACATAGCTTGCTCTCTCCATTTGTAGCTGTAACAGTTGAGACTCTTCCATCAGGCTCTTTTTTTCCATCACCTGGAATCCCCCCCCCCATTTTTTTGTTGTTTGCAACCACTTCTTTTACTTCTCTTTCAGTTTTGTCTGGTTTTTTTGGGCTATTTCAGTTAGTTGCTGTTGCTGTGCATCGAATTTGTTGTGCAATGCCATTACTTGCTCCAGCAGGGGTTGCAATGCTTCCGATAGCATCTTTTGTAGCTCTGTAGTTGTGTCCTGTCTAGGGGCAGGACTCACTGATTCAGCAGTTCCAACAGGACGTTTTTGTTTAACTCTTTTTTCCTTCTCGTACTTCCTCATGGGCACCATTTTTGGAGATTGTTTACTTTTTGTAAAAGTTATCACAGTCTCTGATACTCTTTAAAATGCTTGGTAAGTTCTTAAATGCCTTTTAATTCAGTCTGTCTTGCTTCATTCGTTCACCCCTCTTATCGTTATAGCACAAAATCGCTTAGCTTTTCTTATTGGGGGAGAGTCCCCCCTCCTGCTTTTAAAGGGAAGGTTTCGGCTTAAATTTTCAGTGATTCTTGCTTTAACTCTAACTCAGAGTTCAACATTTTTCCATTTAATTTCACTTGGCCAGCAAGCGTTTGCTCCAGTGTGCGATTTCTTTTCCCATATGGGACGCTCTGCAGCGGGACCTTCGGGGCATGGAGGAGCCCCCCTTCTCTGGCAGGATCGCTGGTGGAAGAGTTCACTCTAGCACCCCATTGCAAGGGCTCTAGGGGTGGTGCGGACGATCGCTCCCCCTCCCAGCCACAGGCTCTGGCTGCCATTTCCCGGAGGTCTGAGGAGAAGCAGCAGCCATGTTGAACGCCAAACCAGAGATCACCAATAAAGTTTTATCTTGTTTATTGTTAACCCACAGTCTTATCCTCAGAACCACATAGACCAATGAAGGAGCCTTAGAGCTCGGGCACAATTTGAGTGATGATGATTGTTTGCGCCTCAGCGGTGGCCTCATCCACTAGGAGCTGCCAGTAGGCCTTCCACTGGGACCAGGTAAGCATGGTCCTGTAGCACCTTATTTAACGTGCACTTGTCATCCACGCAAATGCGGACATTTGGTTTAACTGGGGTTAATATGGGGGTCCCCCACATGTCATGTGAGACTGGTTCCAGAACCCCTTGGCCCACAATGTGGTCCAGTTCTGCATCTATTTTATGACGGAGCACGAACAGAACTGTCCTTGTGCACATTCGGATGGGGGCTGTGTTGTGGTCAAGTTTCAGCGACACCGGAGGACCCGTATACTGTCCCAGGGTCCTGTCAAAAATGGATGGGAACTCATCACAGACTTCTCTGAAGTCCTGCGAGGCGCAGAGCTGTACCTCCCCCATCATAATTCCTAACGGGGTGAACCAAACGCGGCCAAGGAGGCTAACCAGATTCCCCTCAACCACTATCAAGTCCAGACGGCCATCAAAACCCTTATACTGGAAGGGGGCGTGGCATTGGAACAAACAGCAATGGACGCCCGAACAGTTGGCTCCTGACAATTCCCCCCTAATCACTAATAACAGCGATATTCCAAATCTGAAACAGCCCCAGAGATATGGGAAAGAACTTTAAAATAAAAGGCAAGAAATCCAGCACAGTAGTAAACGCTCCTTTAACTATTTATTTTACCCGCAACGCCAAACCCGGGCTCAACAAAACAGCTCCGTCACGGAACCTAAAATGGCAGTGGACTCGGGGAAGCGCACACAAGAAGGTCTAACAGTCTTGAGAGAAGAATTTCGTGAAACGATCCTTACATTGGAGAAAAACATGACTACAACCATAGCTGAATTACTGAAACCAATCACTACTCAAATAAGTGAACTGAATCAAACAGTAGCTCAAGTGGCGAAAACGGCAGACACAGCCATGGAAACCTGCTTAACGCTGCACGATGACGCTTCTTACCTCTACCAGAAAGAAGAATAGGCAGCGGACAAAATCATAGCCCTGGGAAACCAACTTAAAGCCAACAATATCAAGCTTCGTGGAGTCCCGGAAAACATAGTTCAACCAGCTGAGTTAAAATCTTTCCTCTCAGAATGGCTATTAAAAATCTTGGACCTGGAAGAGGAAAATGCGACACTGATAGATTCAGCTTATAGAGTGGGTGCAATGCGAACAAGGCAAACCAATTCCCCCAAAGACAAACCAAATCTAAAATCCTCTTCAGTGCAGAAAAGAGCAACTCGAATGATAAAAGGGTTGGAACACTTTCCCTATGAGGAAAGGTTAAGGTGCTTAGGGCTCTTTAGCTTGGAGAAACGGCGACTGAGGGGTGACATGATCGAGGTTTATAAGATTATGCATGGGAAAGAGCAGGTGGAGAAAGAGGTACTTTTCTCCCTTTCTCACAATACAAGAACTCGTGGGCACTCCATGAAATTGCTGAGCGGTTGGGTTAGAACGGATAAAAGGAAGTCCTTCTTCACCCAAAGAGTGATTAACACTTGGAATTCACTGCCACAGGAAGTGGTGGTGGCTACAAGCATGGACGGCTTCAAAAGGGAATTAGATAGGCATATGGAGCAGAGGTCCATCAGTGGCTATTAGCCACAAGTTATAGATAGGGGCTCTGGGGCAAGTGATGCTCTGTCTTCTTGGTGCTGGGGGGGGGTTAACAGTGGGAGGGCTTCTAATGTCCTAGCCCCACTGCTGGACCTCCTGATGGCACCTGGTATTTCTGGCCACGGTGTGATACAGAGTGTTGGACTCGATGGGCCTTTGGCCTGATCCAACATTGGCATCTCTTATGTTCTTATGTTCTTATTGCAAGAAAACAAGGAGTACTAAAATTGCAAAATAATTAAAGACAAGTGTACCAGGATCTTTCTGCAGAGACATTGCAAAGAAGGAAAATACTGAAACCTATAGTGCAAACACTGGCTGAAGCTAAAATTAGCTACAAGTGGATTGCATACTGCAAACTTCAAGTAAATGTGCAGGGAACAATTTTGCATGCCACGGACCTTGAATCAGGATTAAATCTTTTGCAAGAACTTCAGCTACAACCACCGCAGGATCTTCAATTGGAAGTACACCCAACACCTCTAGACCAGACGACTTCAAGATGGAGAACAATCAGAGAAAGAAGAAACAAGAGAGCAAAGAACCCGTGATCTCCGTCATATTTCTGGGAAGCAGAGGTCATTTCGAGGGGGATCGCGGGGGATCGCAGTTCCCCCGGGTGAGGTGTGGGGGGCGGGGCACATGACGAAGCCCTGCCCCCTGCTTCTGGCCGCCCCGCCTCCGGCCCTCATTCAGCCAGGAGGTGGCAGGAGAAGAGGGAGGGTAAGTTGCTTCCTCCCCGCCTCTCCCCACCCCTGCCTGGGGCCAGGGAGGGCCTTGGCGGGGCTTCCTCGCACTCCCGCCGGCCTTGCAGGTTCACCGCCGGGCCTTATGATGTGAGGGGGTGTGGCATATGCTAATGAGTTATGCTAATGAGTTCCCCTAGCTCTTTTTCTACGAAACGACCCCTGCTGGGAAGTATTTGTTTGATCATAATGCATTGTTATAATAAGAGTTAATAGTTGATGTTTGGAATTTGTTATTTAAATTTAAACTTCACTTAATAAGCCAAAGTTAAAACCCTATCAACTCCAGTATAAGTAAAGAATCTTAAGTTTATCATTAAGTCTCATGGTAAACCATCGCTAAAAGTATAGTAAGTTTGTGTAGGATTAGATACGGTTATAATCCATTTTTATTTTTGAAAAGTTATGATTATTATCTTCAATCTTTAATTATAGCACAAATGATTTTATGTTATAATATAAAAAAAATATAGCAAAGATACAGGGCTGGAATATCATTTCGAATTTATTGTTCTAGGCGTCTTCTACATCATTAACACATCTCTAACTATTTTAAGAAAGTATTATCAATCACAACAGTTAGAAACTTTGCAGTTGAAACGAGAATTGGGAGACTATGAACTTGTAGCTGGTTTGAAAATTAATATCAATAAGACCAAGATAATGACCAAAAATATGGAAGAGGAGAGGACAACTCATCTACAAGAAACATCAGGTTTCCAACTACAGAAGAAAATAAAATATCTAGGAATTGTAATGACAAACAAATGCAGCTCACTACAAGAGAATAATTATAATGAATTGTTGAGGAAAACAAAACAGGATCTAGAGAAATGGGCCGCATCACAACAGTTAAAATGAATATACTTCCTAAATGGCTATTTTTATTCCAAACAATCCCTGTTCTTCAAAACCAAAAAAATTTCAAGGAATTGGAGCATGTGTTATCAAAATTCATTTGGCAAGACAAGAGACCGAGAATAAGACTGAAAGCTCTCCAAGATTCTAAAGAAAGGGGGGGCTTTGGCCTTCCTAACTGGAACCTTTATTATAAAGCAGCTGCATTGACGTGGATTGGGTCACATTGGAAGATAAGAGAACACTAAAACTGGAAGGCCACGTCCTTCAATTAGGGTGGCTTGCATTCTTATGGTATGGAAAAGCAAGTGTTCATAAATATTTCAAGCAGCACTGGATACGGGCATCTTTAATGAAAGTATGGGAAAACATACATAAGCGCTTTTATATAAAAAATTCAAAATTGACGGTTCCACAAGAAGCCATTACGCTCCCAAATGCATACCAGGAAGAAGTAAGGTAAAGGTAAAGGTTCCCTTGCTCGAAAGCCAGTCGAATCCGACTCTAGGGTTGCGGTGCTCATCTCCGTTTCAAAGCCGAAGAGCCAGCGCTGTCCGAAGACGTTTCCGTGGTCATGTGGCCGGCATGACTAAACACCAAGGTGCACGGAACGCTGTTACCTTCCCACCGAAGTGGTCCCTATTTATCTACTTGCAATTTCTTGCTTTCGAACTGCTAGGTTGGCAGGAGCTGGAACTAGAGACAGGAGCTCACCCTGTCTTGCGGCACCCGGGTCTTGAACCGCTGAACTACTGACCTTCCACAGCCTGCAGTTCAGCGTCTTAACCACCATTAGAAGATCTACCATGGTGGCAAATAGCACAAATGGAATCCAGATTTACTAAAGACAAGAGAATCGGATTTTATAAAAACCTTATAGAGATTGAAAAGATTAAGACATCTCTGGACCAGAAGCTTTTACGAAGACTTTATGTGTTGTTACTTGATGATTTAATGGTGGATGAAATAGTAAAAGGGAATATGATTCAATGGGGGCATAATATTGGGCATGCTATTAAATGTGAGCAGTGGAATCAAATATGGAAGAAAAATATTAGGATTACGAAAGCTATTTCGTATAAAGAAAATGTATACAAAATGTTTTATAGATGGTATGTAACACCAGAAAGGTTAGCTAAAATGGACCCGAAATGTTCTAATAAGTGTTAAAAATGTGAAAATAAGGTTGGCTCATTTTACCACATGTAAAATGGTACACGAAATCTTGCAAAAGGTATTAGGGACTGTAGTACCATTTACACCAGAGGCTTTGTTGTTGAATATTCTACCTGATAATTCTAACAAAGATGATCACTATTTGATTGTTTTTTTAACTACGGCTGCAAGAATTCTCTATGCAAAATATTGGAAATTACTGGAGATACCAACAAAACTAGAACTTGTAAACAAAATCTTGGAGGCTGCGGAACTGGACAAATTGACTTTATTGATAAAAGTCGCAACAGATTCGACATTTGAGAATACTTGGTCACGGTTTTATAACTGGTATGACAAACATATGTAGGCAAGCTTGCAAGAGACAGACCAATAGTTTACTAAATGAAATATATACCTGTTAGGATGATAGAGACAGAAAAGTTGCTTACACAGTTCAAGATAAATTGTTATTAAGGCGGAATAGGTATTAGTATAAATATCGGTAGAATTAAGAATAACCTCCATGTATCTGTTTGTACATTACTATGTATGTATATGTATGTATATGTTATGATTGTGTATGTTATGTGGAAAATGTAATAAAATCCTGCCCCTTTAGCAACAAGTTTGCCACGGCCTGCTGACGGATGGGGTTGGTGTGATTGCACTGTAGCACGGCTCTTCCCTCCGGCCGTCATCTTTGCTGTAGGCGCCGACTCCTGAAACCCCACAGCACCACCGTCGTGTCTGTTCGCTTAATTGCGGATCAAACTGCGACAGCGCAAATACGTACGCCTCCCCCCCACGTTATCTGGCCCGTGTGACCGGGGCCTCTATAAACAATAAATATAGCACAAGATGGGGAGTTGATAAACGGTAAGAACATAAGAGACGCCAATGTTGGATCAGGCCAAAGGCCCATCCAGTCCAACACTCTGTGTCACACAGTGGCCAGAAATACCAGGTGCCATCAGGAGGTCCACCAGGGGGGCCAGGACAT
>NW_015167631.1:12398-17606 GCF_001447785.1 Gekko japonicus
CGGGCGGAAGCAGGGGGCGGGGCTTCGTCATGTGCCCCGCCCCCTGTACCTCACCCGGGGGAACTGCGTTCCCCCACGATCCCCCCGAAATGACCTCTGTTCGCTCCTATTTGAGCCGTTGGAGAAGTCTCCTCCGATACCCCTCCCCTCTCTCTCGCTCCGCATTAAGCGGGCCTTCCATGATCTGTTGTGCGTCTGGCTCCGAATTCGAATCCCCTCCTGTGGTTGGTGGGAGACGCGCCGTCTCCCCCCCCCGTCCGCCCCCTGTAACCCTCCCCACGCTGGAACGGCGCCCGCTTTCCCATATAGGGCGTTTCCTCGGCCAGTGATCTCCGGGGCGCCGCCAAAAATAAAAGCTGCCACCACCGCCCTTGCCAAGAGGTACCCCAGACGCCTGGGTTCCCTGCACAACGCGCCCCTTTCTGGAAGGTCCCCCTCCTCGGGGAAAGTGGGTGGAGTTGTTCAATGCAGGGAAGCGAGGTATGGCGTCACGGGCTTAGAAATGCCGCAGGTTTAATCTTCGCCGCTCCCCAGCGTGGGCTGGAACACGCAGGAGAGTCCAGATGTGTAACTGCGCGATCACAGCTAAAGCGGGGTGGCACGTGTGCGCGTGCACATTGCTCAGGTAGAGGCACAGAAGGTAGGGGAGGGGTCCTCTTTCAGTCTGTAGATCCAGGTGGGGGTAGCCGTGCTGGTCGGAAGCAGCAGAGCAACGTCTGAGTCCCATGGCACCTTTTAGACAAAGTTTTATCCTGGGTATAAGCAGCCGGAGCAGCAGGGAGCCCCGAGTGCCCCCTCCGCAGCAGCAACAGCAGCAGGAGGCCTGTTTAATCCTCCAGGCCCCGCCAGGAGGTTGGCATCAGCTCGACAATATTGGTGTTGTGGGACCCCCTGAGAAAAACATGGGCCCCCTGAGAAAAAAGTTGTTAGCTACGGGCCTAGAGCCAGGACATTAGAAGCCCCTCACTGTTGCCCCCCCAAGCACCAAGAAGACAGAGCATCCCTTGTCCCAGAGTCCCTATCTATACCTTGTGGCTAATAGCCACTGATGGACCTCTGCTCCAGATGCTTATCTAATTCCCTTTTGAAGACGTCCATGCTTGTAGCCACCACCACTTCTTCTGCAGTGAAAGTTGGTAGGTTGGTGAAAGGCCAAGGAGGAGAGAATGAGGCAGGGAAAGGGGAGAGGATACGGGGGATGCCAAGAGGAGGAGAGGGGGGTGATGAGATGTTGCTCCAAGTCCTTGACGGCTCCCTACCGTGCAGGTTGGCTTGGCCCAGTAGCCGGCATCACAGAACTGGGCCATAGCTTTCCCAAATGTACATATCTTCGAAGACACCTCCCCCACAAAGACTGAATCCTTACAACTATCTTGCAAGTTATGTTAACCTGAAAATGTGACTGGCTAAAAGGCATTGCATGGTCTTCCAGGCCTACTGTGCATCCGAACCCAGATCCACCAAGCCATAACCAATGCTCTCTCTAAGGTGCAGAGTCCTGTGAACAAAAAGTCTGCCCCCGTTCACACAGGCTGGAAAATGCATGGGGGAAGCATGGCTGTTTGCCCTGGAGCAAAATAACAGGAGACTGCGCAATCAGACGTCCGGTTGAGGTCCTGTCGAGGTCCCATGGTTATGGGGGAGGTGCCGATCACACCACAGGCAAAGAAGCGGGGCGGGGCAGCAAACGGGGTTGTGTTTTTTAAAAAAACTGAAAAGTGTGCATGCTCCGTTGGGTGCTTGTGCGCATGCCATGGAGACTTGGGGGGGGAACCTTTTTACGAGGAGACATGGGCGGGCACCGGATGCCACCGGAAACACAATCAGACGCCCGCCCTTGCACTGCGGTTTCCGGAAACTAGTACCTCAGAGGTACTGGTTTTTTACCCCGCATCTTCAGCGGGAAGCCTCGGGTGAGCCACGGGAGCTCTACGCTTCCCAGATGTGGCAGTGTGATCATGCCCGGAAAATTTGCCTATCTTCCATCTCTGTAGCGTGGCTAATGCTCCGTGTGACCGCAGCCTCTGTGAGCTACTGGCATCAAAGTTGTGAGCAAGCGATTTGGCTGCTGGATAAATTAGTTTGCTCTGGAGCCATCCTTCCTGAACACAGACAAAAATGTGTGAGCCAGAGGTTAAAAAACTGTTAGCTAACTCACACCAAATCAACTTAGAGGGAACACTGGCCATAACCCAACACTCTGGCTATTGAACTTAACTGACCCACATCATCAATGAGGGCAAATTCGGTTAGGTGCACTCATGGGGATCAGTCGTGGACCCAGGTGCTAATCTCAATTGTCCGGAAGAGGATTTCCTATTTAGAACTTCATATACAATTGAAAAAAGAAATGCCACACTAACCTTTGACACATTTAATGAAGATCTAAATAGGTTATTTAGACCTCCATGGATACTCAGTAAGAAAACCTCCACAAAACACATTATTATATCTATTTATTGTATGGCAATGACACACAGGAAGCATAACATAATATAAAATACATAATCAAGTTGAGAGAATGGGTAGGCAGACCAGTTGGGCAATCCCCTTAAATACAAATCTCTAAATTTTCAATCCACTCAATCACAGCTGGGGAGAAATCAAACAGCGCACCAAGCACAGAAAACAAAAAGTCTAATTTCCCTGATACAAACAATAAAACCCTTAATGACCTGTCACTCTTCCTTCGCTGAGTTTTGTTTTCTCTGATGGATAAAGAAACACTGAATCTAGTGATGCCAACTGCCTGGAGAGGGAAAGTGTACCGTCCCATTAACAGAGGCTTCATGGGATGTTATTCATCTCTTCAGATACCCATTTCCACACACATTAAGCCTCTGGGAATGAGGCAGGATATTTTTCTCTTTGGGCCTGTTACCAACTCTAATGCAGATACCTCTCCAAAATAAAGTAAGGAAAGAGAATTTTCTCAGTTGGTGACATTAACTGCCCAATCTCAATGGAGCAATTCAAGGGGGGGCTCTGAGGAGGAAGACGTGGGGAGGGATGCCTTGGCCCAGTGCTCAGTCCAGGTCATTCCCAGCACATGCACAGGTGGTGGCAGTGGCGGTGTTCAGAGCAGGAGGAGGGAATCCTACTTCTCCCTCCGGATTCCCTCTGTGAGAAACTGGGGGTAGGTATTAAAGATGTCCGAGTTAGAATGGCAGATAACCTGAAATAGCAAGTTTCACAGAGGAGGGAAAAAACTAAAAAGGCCTTTCTTTGAGTAACTACATTCTGAGCGTTTCAGAACCACCACCGCCAGATCCTCATCAGAACCAGCTATAAGAAAGCTTCACCCTCGTATGCAGTCTCTGAGGAACCTGAAGGTCAGATCTGTGCCTCAAGCTCTTGTCACACACTGGTCATTGATAAGGTTCCTCGTCTGGGGGGACTACTCAGTGCTAAAGGAGAGATCAGCCTATCGTTCATCCAGCAGAGCCCTTTCCCATCCTTGGTTTCTTGCCTGTGGCATCTATCTGAGGTTTTGAACATGGATAAAGGTCTTTCCACACTCTGAATATTTATAACATTTCTTGACAGTTGACGAAAGGCTTCTGTGCAGATTCAACCTTCTTACAGAAGTTTATACCTTTTCAATGCTTTATGTGGTGCCCCCCGCTGGCTGACGCCGACTTACCCCTGGTCGCCGTCCTGGGAGTCTAACTCTAGAGGTCTGTGTCTTCCTCTGAGGCTTCTTTGGGGTTGTCTCCTTGTGCCCAGGTTCGAAGTACAGGGCCAAAGGAGGAAGGAGGGAAGGAGGAGAAATCGCCTCAGATACACGGGACTTGTGTGGAAGAAGAGGGATACATCACCCCCTCCTATCCCGCCTGGATTTTGGCTTTCTGGGGATCAGTGCTCAGGAGTTTCTCTCTCCTCCTTTGACTCCCTTCGCCAGCCCAGTCTCCACCCCGGCTTCTTCCATCCTTTCACTTTTTATTCCCCCTCTGGCCCACCCTCCTCCCTCCATCCAAACCACGCCCCCACCTAAATCCCCAGACGCCGCGTTGGGGTGGGTCTGCTCCAGGTGTCCTGCCTCTTCCTGATTCCGCATTCCTGGAAGCCTCCTGGACCCTCCCGGGTGCCGTCACCACAGCTCGCCACGCTGCCGCTCCCGGGCCCATCGTCCACCACTCTCTCCCTCCCGCTACCGCGTCTCAGTGTCTTCCCGGCCAGCGGAGCCCAGTAGGCCACTGCCACGGGGTCCCACCTCCGCTCCTCTGCTGTTCCTGCCGGCTGAAGCCTCTCCGACCCGGGTAAGTGGGGGTGGCGTCGCGGGCTCCTCTGCGCTGTCATGGCCGGTGGCTCACGCTTGTTCCGGGAGCTCCCGGGCATGACCGGGACACTTTGTATGGACTGTGGTTGTCTTTTAGGAGGGAAATAGGAGAAAATCTCTTTTCAGAGCATAGGAGTTACATTGTTTCTCCTCGTGGATTCCTTCTTGCAGTAGAAGAGTGTCACTCTGACGGAATCTCTTTCCGCACTCTTAGCATTCAAACGGTTTCTCCCCTCTGTGGGTTCTCTGATACTGTTGAAGAGTGCCCCTCCTACGGAATCTCTTTCCACACCCTTCACATTCAAAATGTTTCTCCCCTGTGTCGGTTCCCTGATGCTGCTGAAGATACCACCTCACACTGAATCTCTTTCCACCCTCTGAGGATTCAAAAGGTTTCTCCCATGTGTAGGGTTCTCTGATGCCGCTGAAGATTGCCACTGTGACTGAATCTCTTTCCGCACTCTGAGCATTCAAAAGGTTTCTCCCCTGTGTGGGTTCTCTGATGTTCTTGAAGAGTGCCACTCCTACTGAATCTCTTTCCACACTCTGAGCATTCAAAAGGTTTCTCCCCTGTGTGGGTTCTTTGATGCTCTTGAAGAGTGCCACTGTGACTGAATCTCTTTCCGCACTCTGAGCATTCAAAAGGTTTCTCCCCTGTGTGGGTTCTCTGATGCTGTTGAAGAGTGCCACTCTGACTGAATCTCTTTCCACACTCTGAGCATTCAAAAGGTTTCTCCCCTGTGTGGGTTCTCTGATGCTCTTGAAGAGTGCCACTCCTACTGAATCTCTTTCCACACTCTGAGCATTCAAAAGGTTTCTCCCCTGTGTGGGTTCTCTGATGCTCTTGAAGAGTGCCACTGTGACCGAATCTCTTTCCGCACTCTGAGCATTCAAAAGGCTTCTCCCCTGTGTGGGTTCTCTGATGCTCT
>NW_015167631.1:19018-23890 GCF_001447785.1 Gekko japonicus
GAAGAGTGGTACTGTGACTGTATCTCTTTCCGCACTCTGAGCATTCAAAAGGTTTCTCCCCTGTGTGGGTTCTTTGATGCTGTTGAAGATGGGCACTCTGAGTGAATCTATTTCCGCACTCTGAGCATTCAAAAGGTTTCTCCCCTGTGTGGGTTCTCTGATGCTTTTGAAGATGGGCAATCCGACTGAATCTCTTTCCGCACTCCAAGCATTCAAAAGGTTTCTCCCCTGTGTGGGTTCTTTGATGCTCTTGAAGAGTGCCACTGAGACTGAATCTCTTTCTGCACTCTGAGCATTCAAAAGGTTTCTCCCCTGTGTGGGTTCTCTGATGCCGCTGAAGATGGCCACTGTGACTGAATCTCTTACTACACTCTGAGCATTCAAAAGGTTTCTCCCCTGTGTGGGTTCTCTGATGCCGCTGAAGATTGCCACTCACACTGAATCTCTTTCCACACTCTGAACATTTAAAAGGTTTCTCCCCTGTGTGGGTTCTCTGATGCAGTTGAAGATGGCCACTCCGACTGAATCTCTTTCCACACTCTGAGCATTCAAAAGGTTTCTCCCCTGTGTGGGTTCTCTGATGCAGCCGAAGATGGGAACTCCGACTGAATCTCTTTCTGCACTCTGAGCATTCAAAAGGTTTCTCCCCTGTGTGGGTTCTCTGATGCTCTTGAAGAGTGCCACTCTGACTGAATCTCTTTCCACACTCTGAGCATTCAAAAGGTTTCTCCCCTGTGTGGGTTCTCTGGTGCTTCTGAAGAGTGCCACTGTCACTGAATCTCTTTCCACACTCTGAGCATTCAAAAGGTTTCTCTCCTGTGTGGGTTCTTTGATGCCGCTGAAGATGGGAACTGTGACTGAATCTCGTTCCGCACGCTGAGCATTCAAAAGGTTTCTCCCCTGTGTGGGTTCTCTGATGCAGTTGAAGTTGGCCACTCTGACTGAATCTCTTTCCACACGCTGAGCATTCAAAAGGTTTCTCCTCTGTGTGGGTTCTCTGATGCCGCTGAAGATGGGCACTCTGACTGAATCTCTTTTCGCACTCTGAGCATTCAAAAGGTTTCTCCCCCGTGTCCGTTCTTCGACGCAGTTGAAGACTGCTACTCTGACCGAATCTCCTTCTGCACCCTGAACGTTTGAAAGGTTTCTTCCGTATGTGGGTTCTCTGATGCTGTTTAAGATTTCCCCTCACACTGAATCTCTTTCCACACTCTGAGCATTCGAAAGGTTTCTTGACTCCTTCTGCACCCTGAACGTTTGAAAGGTTTCTTCCGTATGTGGGTTCTCTGATGCTGTTTAAGATTTCCCCTCACACTGAATCTCTTTCCACACTCTGAGCATTCGAAAGGTTTCTTGACTCCGATTATTCTTTGGTGTACAAAGAGTTGTGATTTGTTTCTGAAGTACTTTCCACCCCGAATGGATTTACTTGCCTTCATTATCCTGTGTTTTGGAATATGTACATTCTGCTGTCTTCCATCTCTCTTTTCAACCATGTGACCGACTTTCGTTCTCATTGGTCCGCCTTGATTCCTGACATCTTCTTTGAAGTCTTCATTTTTAAATTTTTCTGGTATTTGC
This sequence comes from Gekko japonicus, assembly GCF_001447785.1. Taxonomy (NCBI): domain Eukaryota; kingdom Metazoa; phylum Chordata; class Lepidosauria; order Squamata; family Gekkonidae; genus Gekko; species Gekko japonicus. Next base: position 20,600 of record NW_015167631.1, read on the forward strand.
TGATGAAATTCCTCACCCTCATCATTTCTCTGATTATCCTGTGCTGGAAAAATAAGATAGATCCTGTTGGCACCTGGGAAGGATGGGAAGGTCCAAAGGCATCTATATGACTGCAGTAGAAAAGGATTGACGGCCCTTTCGCCTTGTCCACCTTGGCTGATCTTAACCACCCCTCCTGCTTTTCCTAGAATATCTAGCACAAGGTTGTCAAACTTAAGGCCCTTAGGCTGGAAGCGGCCTGTCCATGGCTTTAATTCAGCCCACAGCTCTTTGCTCCCCCTCCCACTCCTTTGAGAAGTCCCAGCTCCTTCCCTCTTGAAGCTCTTCTGGGCTTCCAAAGTTAGAAAGAAAATATGGAATGGATTTTCCTATTAAGGTCTCTGAACTCAAATAGACTACTCTGGGACTGTTTCTACCAATAGAAACAGTGCTCTGGGACTGGAATGACAGCCCCCAGAGTAGAACAATGGTCCCTAGCAATAGAATCTGTGTTCTGGGACTGGAATGACAGCCCCCAGAGTAGAATGACGGTCTCTAGCAATAGAATCTGGGTTCTGGGACTGGAATGATAGGGCACAGAGTGGAATGACAGCCCCTGGGAGTAGAAGCAGCATTCTAGGAATGGAATTCCTTTCTGGGGACCCTCACTGCAATCCCTGAATGCTCCTGCTATTTCCAGGGACTGTCATTTCACTGTGGTAGCTGTCATTCCAGTCCCAGACACCTTAATGGGAAATCCATTCTGCATTTTCTTTGCAACTTTGTCTGTGCTGTGGTGTATTTCAATGTAGTGGAGCTTAAGTAGTTTCATTTTCCAGTGTTTGTATAGCTGAAGCTGTTGCTTGCCGGAGTTGCCTCCAGGGTTGCCACTAAAATTTTATTTTTCATTTCCCTGACTTTTTCTGACCAACATTTATCAATTTCCCTGAGCACCATTAAAATATAACCACAAGTGTTAGAGGATAAGCTTAATATTTGGTTTATGGACTGCTTATTGCTACACATGGACTGTGCATATACACATAGGCTTAGAAAGCTGTTCACTTTAGGTCACCCGTTGTGATGCCACACATAGTGGGTGCCTGCACATACCTTACCTGTAAATAAGGTTTCAGCTATACCCAGCCTGGTGTCAGCAAGCTGCCATTTCCTTGGGACTAGCCTCGTCCCTTTTCTCGTACCCACCCTTCCCTCACCCCTGTAGTTGTTATCCTTTACACATAGTGCATCTGTAACTGCCAAGGTTCTCCAGCTGGTGTGATGTGGTGTTGTGTCTTGATGCTCTGGCTTGTTTAGATTTCCCGTGTGAACTCAACGAGTGTTTATGGAACTGGCTGTTGCTGTTCTCAGGCCGCTTCGCGCCTTTTCTAATCTGTAACCTAACGAGGGAAATGAGGTCATTGGTTTAAACCTTGTTTGAAGTTCCTTTAATACACCTTCCCTGGGTATTGTAGTTATTCCTAACAATCTCTGTATGTTCGTGATCAACCATGCTTTGGAAATAAATCTTGCTTCTTTTTGAACGTGGATCTATTCTCCTGATTTGGGATCTAACTTTTTTTAGGAATAACTACAATACCCAGGGAAGGTGTATTAAAGGAACTTCAAACAAGGTTTAAACCAATGAGCTCATTTCCCTCGTTAGGTTACCGTTTGAAAGCCATGTTCACTTCTGAACCTGTTCTGGCTCACCCTGATGAAACTAAAAAATACACCCTGATGAAACTAAAAAATACATTGTACAAACTGATGCTTCCGATGTGGCTATGGGGGCCGCGATTCTCCAGATGGGGGATGACAACAAACTGCACCCTTTGGCGTATGTTTCTAAGAAATTTACTGATGCAGAGAGACACTGGTCTATATGGGAAAAGGAGGCGTCAGCAATAAAACTCACGCTCTCCACATGGCGTCATTGGCTGGAAGGGGCTAGGATCCCGTTCGAGGTTTGGACTGACCATAAGAACCTCGAAACTCTTAAATCCCCGCGGATGCTTAATGCCAAACAGCTACGGTGGGCTGATTTCTTTGCAAAGTTTCAGTTCACGCTCCACCATTTTCCTGGCTCTTCTAACTCTCTAGCGGACGCTTTGTCCCGCCTCCCTCAACATGACAGCCAGCATGACGTGGTCATTGACTCTGTTTTCACTCCCGAGCAGCTGGGCGGGGCTGTGGTTACGTGCGCTCAGGCTAGGAAACTGCCTGCTCCTGCAAGCTCTCCTATTTCATCACCCTCCCCCCCTTTCTCGGGGGATTGGGAGAGCAGGTACCGCTCTGCCTTTTCTAAGGAAGATGAAACTATTATTCGAGCTTTGCCTGACTGTGTGCGCAGTCCTAATGGATTGGTTTATTCTTATCACAGACTGTATGTGCCCATTTCTCTTCGCGGGGAGATCCTGCACTCAGCCCACGGTTCTAAATTGTCTGGCCACTGGTGCTTCGTCAAGTCTCTCCAGCTTCTTCGCAGGCAATTCTGGTGGCCCCACATGCGCAAGGATCTTTTGGAGTTTGTTCGTTCCTGTCAAACCTGCGCACTTTCTAAACCTAAAGGAGGGAAACCCGCGGGGTTACTACACCCCCTACCCACGCCTCTTCGACCTTGGGATGTGGTTTCTATGGATTTTATCACTGACCTGCCTCCCAGCAAGGGGAAAACTGTCATTTGGGTTGTGGTTGACTTGTTTTCAAAACAGGCTCACTTCGTGCCATTCCCTGCCTTGCCTACTGCCCAAGCCTTGGCCAAGGCTTTCTTTCAACATGTCGTACGCCTCCATCTTTTGCCGTCCAAAGTAATTTCGGATAGGGGTACTCAATTTGTTTCTAAATTTTGGAGGGAGTTGATGTCTCTCATGGGGGTGGAGCAAGGTTTGAGCAGCGCTTACCATCCCGAGACTGACGGCCAAACGGAACGGGTTAATCAGACTTTGGAACAATACCTACGCTGTTTTACTAATTACCAACAATCCGATTGGTGTGATTTGTTACCTTTGGCTGAATATTATTATAATAACATTGTACACAATTCTGTGGGTATGTCTCCTTTTAAAGCTGTGTTCAGGTATGATAGCCCCCCTCTTCCCTTTTTGGTTGGGGAGGGTCATATCCAGCCTACTGATGCAGGGTCTTGGTGCGAATCTTTACGTGATGCATGGCCTCTTTTATGCCAAACGCTGGACTCTGCCAAAAATAAATACAAAACTCAAGCTGACAAAGGCAGGTCCAAGGAATGGGATCTACATCCTGGTGACTATGTTTATATCTCCACAAAAAATATTAAAATGCTTCGTCCCA
>NW_015167631.1:24352-39579 GCF_001447785.1 Gekko japonicus
TGCCAAACGTTGAACTCTGCTAAAGATAAATACAAAACCCAGGCTGACAAATGCAGAACCAAACAATGGGATCTCCATCCTGGTGACTATGTTTATGTCTCCACAAAAAACATTAAAATGCTACGTCCCAGTAAAAAGTTGGGTTGGAAATATATTGGGCCTTTCAAAGTCCGTAAGATCTTGAATGACGTTGCTGTTGATGTTGAATTGCCTAAAAACCTTCGGTCATTGCATTCTGTATTCCACTTTAGTCTTTTGAAAAAAGATACTGGCCAATGTAAATGGCGGGACGCTCAAGTTCAGCCCCCTCCTATCCTCGTTGAGGGGCAAGAGCACTTTGAAATTTCTGCCATTTTAGATTCTAAGCTTAAACGTGGTAAACTTTGGTATCTTGTGGAATGGGTTGATTTCGGACCCCAGCACCGGGAATGGGTGGAAGAAGGGGATATTCGGGCCCCTTATCACGTTCGTGCATTCCACAAGCAGTTCCCGGACAAACCGGGAGGCCTCCCGGGGAAACCTGGAGATCTCCCGCCGGGGCCGGGAGGTGGGGGGTAAGTTGGATTTTTGGGTGGGCAGTATGTCAGCAAGCTGCCATTTCCTTGGGACTAGCCTCGTCCCTTTTCTCGTACCCACCCTTCCCTCACCCCTGTAGTTGTTATCCTTTACACATAGTGCATCTGTAACTGCCAAGGTTCTCCAGCTGGTGTGATGTGGTGTTGTGTCTTGATGCTCTGGCTTGTTTAGATTTCCCGTGTGAACTCAACGAGTGTTTATGGAACTGGCTGTTGCTGTTCTCAGGCCGCTTCGCGCCTTTTCTAATCTGTAACCTAACGAGGGAAATGAGCTCATTGGTTTAAACCTTGTTTGAAGTTCCTTTAATACACCTTCCCTGGGTATTGTAGTTATTCCTAACAATCTCTGTATGTTCATGATCAACCATGCTTTGGAAATAAATCTTGCTTCTTTTTGAACGTGGATCTATTCTCCTGATTTGGGATCTAACACAAGGTCAGTGTTGTCTCTTGTCTTGCAATGCCCAGCCATTTTATGTTCCTTGATTTAGAGCATTTTAGATTTTTAGTTTATATTTCTGCTATGATCCTTGTGCTTTTTCTTGATTTTTATTTCTAAAATTGCATTACCAAATCCCACTGCTCCCTCACCTGTCCATTTTAGGCAGGATTCTTTTTAGGGGGGGCAGAAGGTTTGGGAGGTGTCAGTTATCAAAGACGGTTAAATAAACAAAATATTGTAAGAGTTTTAAGCATATTTGAAATTTAAGTTTAAAAAATACCTTTAACTGTGTTTATATATTTTATAAAGTTCATATCTCTGCTACCCGGCACTATATTTTATGACCCACATGGCCTGGACCCACAAAGTCCCATGTATGTCAGATTTGGCCCTTGAAACAAATGAGTTTGATACCCCTGATCTAGTATTTAAGGATTCCTCACCCCCTCAAGTGCCACGGCTGAGCTCTTGCCCACAAGGAGCTTCTGAGTGTCCAGATTTCAGGCCCTCCCTCCTTGCCTGGCAGGCTGTATGATTGTACGAAATGTTGCTCAGAATTGAACCAGAAATCCCCCATGGCACTTCCTTGTCTTTCCCCTTGACATAGCTGGGAAGGATACTCACTCTCAGCCAGCTCATTTGGGAAGGAAGTATGCTTTTGGGATCCTCTTGAGGAAATCTTCAGCCTTTCTTTACATGGAAGGCCGTTCTCCACCGTAGTCTCTCTTCTACTCCTGGCTTCATTCACAGGGAGACAGAGAGAAAGAGAAAGAAATTCAGGAGTAAACATTCTGCTGGAAGGATGAAACCACGGTCAAGATGGAAGCCCACAATCCCGACCAGTATAAGGGGGAATAGATCTGTGAGGCAAAGCATCCTTTTTTTTTTAAATAACTCTATTTATTTGGTTTTCTTTACAATATAATCACACCGCTTAACAATCTCCAACACACATATTAATGTCAAATAAAGTATTGTTCTTGTTAACAGTCTCCAATAACATAATATCATCAAACATATGTTAACTCTCAAAACATCAAATTGAGATTTATGTTAAACAGTGCTCATACGCTTACATCTTCTCCTCTTCCCTGATCAAGCTAGCCTCTCATTGATATTTATGTTCCTTATCTTCAGCCATTTATATAGTACTTCCCATTTTTTCCAATATTTTTCTTCCGGTTTTTGTTAATTCCATGTTTACTCTATCCATTTCCACTACTTCCAGGATCTTATTTTTTAATTCTTTTATTGAGGGTAGAATGTTAGATTTCCACCTTTTTGCGATTAAAATTCTTGCCGCCGTTAATGTGTATATAATTATATGTTTGTGTTTTTTATTGCATCTGGAATCATATTCAATAAAAATATCTCTGGTAATAAAGGTAAATTTATTTTAAGGTTTAATATTCTCTGCAGTTTTTTTCCAAAAACCTTGAACCTTATTACAATTCCACCAAATATGCATGAACGTTCCTGTGTTTTTCCTACATCTCCAACATCTGTTGGAAGCGCCCGGGAAACATTTTGCTATTTTGTTTGGTGTCCAGTGCCATCTGTAGTACATTTTATATATATTTTCTTTAAATGGTACCGCTCTAGACAATTTCATCGATTTCCAAACTTTTATCCAGCTATTTTCTTCTATTTTGTGACCCAATTCCTTCTCCCATCTTAATTTAGATTCTTTAATCTCGTCTTCCAAACTAAAATCCTCCAAGAACTTTTAATAGATTTTTTGTACCAGTTTAACACTTGTTGAGAGCCAGATCTTATCTAGCTCTGTTTGATTGCTATGAAATCCTGTTTTTTTAATCTATATTATATCTTGTTGTTATTATATTCTTGTCCCACCATGTCAATACAATTTCCTGTTTTGCTAACAACTCATCCGATTTCAGTTCCAACTCTTTTGTTAGAAGGTTACCATATATTTCTTTCTTTCTGTCGATAATTAGAGAAGGTAATGTGAATGCCTCCGAAGGTGAGATCCATAGTGGTAATTTCGTATAATTATTCTTCTTTATCACATTCCACACTTTGATCAAAGACCTTCTAATTATGTGTGTATGAAAGTTTGAATGAATTTTGTCCTTACCATACCAAAGATATGCGTGCCACCCCATTACCAAGTCAGCCCCTTCCAATGCTAAAACTCTGTTGTTTTCTAGTTTTGCCCAGTCTTTTATCCATTCCATAGAGGCTGCAAAATAATAAAGCTGCCAATTTGGTAGAGCAAATCCACCATTTTCTTTTAACCTTTGTAGATGGCTCAATTTTATCCGTGGTTTTTTTGATTGCCAAATGAATTTCCCTACTGTCTTATTTTAGTCTTTAAAGTATTTATATGATTTTAATATTGGTAAATTTTGTGCTAGGAATAGGAACCTAGGTAAAATATTCATTTTGACCGTAGCTATCCTGCCTAAGAAGGATATATGTAGTTTTTCCCAATGGTTTAGATCTCCCTTAATCTCTTTTAATAACTTTATATAGTTATCTTCATATAATGTTGATGTATTCTCTGTGATCCAAATTCCTAGATATTTTACCTTCTTAACTATTTCCATCTTCGTAATCTCTTTAATCTTTTGTGTCAGGTTTTCCCCACAATTTTTGACTATAATTTTATTTTTTGAAAATTTATTTTTAGCCCGGCTACTTTGCCAAATTCTTGTATGTCCTCTATTAAGTATTTCAAAGACTGTTCTGGTTCTTCCGTTACAAAGATTAAGTCATCTGCAAAGGCCTGGAGTTTAAATGAGTCCCCTTTGACTTTCAATCCTCTTATTTGTACATTTTCTCTAATCCTATCAGTTAAGGCTTCCAAGGCAAAAATGAATAGTAGGGGTGACAGTGGACAACCCTGTCTAGTACCTTTCTGTATTGGTATGTTATTTGTCAGCTTGCCATTAACTATAACCTTCGCATATTGTGATGTGTATATAGTTTGAAGCATCATGAGAAAGTTTTCTCCACAGTCCCATTTCTTAAATCTTTGTAATATAAAGTGCCAGTTTATGTTGTCAAATGCTTTTTCCGCATCCAACAACATAAACGGCACTGGGTTGCCTGGATGTTGTTCATAATATTCCAAAATATTAATTATATTTCTTATATTATTTTGAATTTTTCTTTTTGGCAAAAATCCGGATTGATCTTTATGGATTGTTTGTTCCAAAACTCTTTTCAGCCTGCTTGCTAAAAATTTTGTAAAAAGTTTATAATCCGAGTTTAGAAGGGAGATTGGTCTATAGTTTTTTATTTCCACTGCGTTGGAATCTGGTTTATGAATGAGTGTAATGGTTGCTTCCTTCCATGAAGCAGGGTTTTTCTTTCCTTTGGGATATTTTGCAGCATAGTTTTGAATGGTTCCGCTATTTGATCCTCAAATTTCTGGTAGAATTCCACCGGAATTCCATCTGGGCCTGGTGTTTTCCTTTCCCCCCCATTTTTGATGGCTTTTGTTATTCCACACATAGTAAAGGGTTCGTTTAAATGGGCTATTGGCTATTAAATTTTTTCCTTTCCCACTTTTCTTTATATTCTTGTATTTCTTTTTCTAATGTGTCTGATTTGTGATATAAACTTTTATAAAAATTTTCCACTATCTGCTTTATCTCTTGTTGTTTGGTTTTTTCTTCCCCTTTTTCATCTTTTAATGCTCTTATTATCTTCCTTTCTTGTTCTTTTTTAAGTTTATATGCAAGCCATCTGGTGGGTTTATTTCCGTTTTCAAAATAATATAGTTTGGCCATTTCTATTTTCTTTGCCAGGTCCTGAGACAATATTAAATTAAGTTGATGTTGCAGTTTTATTATTTTAAATCTTTTACTACAATCCTCTTTTATTCTACTTTCTTCTGCTGCAATTTTTTCTTTTATCTAATCTTTGAATTTCCTGTTTTTTCTTCCACGCTCCTTGATTAATCCACCACCCTCTAATAAATGCCTTAAAAGCATCCCATATTATTTCTTTAGCTGTCTTGCTGTGTGTTTATCCGAAAAAATTCCTTTATTATTTCCCTAGTTTTTTCCAGTATTTCTTTATCTTTCAATAAACCCATATTCATTGACCATCTTGTACTCTTCTTTGGAGTTTATATTGTGAGCATAATTGGGCTATGATCAGCAAATGTGTTTGGCATTATGTCTACCTCCTCTATTACTTTGCTTAAAGTTGCTGATGTCCATGCCATATCTATCCTAGACCAGGTCTTATGACGTGCCAAATAAAATGTATAATATTTTGTGTTTATATTCCTCATCCTCCAAATATCTACCAGGGTATGTTTTACAGCGATCTGTAAAAAGACCTTCGACATTAAATTACCTGCTGCTTTCTTCCTCGTACTCTGGGATTTTTTATCCAACATAGGATCAAACACTGAATTGTAATCTCCTATTATACAAATTTCTTCATGAGTGATTTCTGATAGAGCTAATTGTAGTGATCTAAAAAATTTCTTTTGTTTTTGATTTGGAGCGTATATATTTACTATTAACAATTTTTTATCCTGTCTTTTAATCGACACTGCTATTATCCTTCCATCCTTAGAGCTAAATTCTAGTTGTAGGTATTCTTTTACGTAAATTGTTACTCCTTTCTTTTTTTTTTTGGATCTGAATCTGAGAACACTGTCCCTAGTTTTTTCTCCTTTAGATATTTTTCTTCTCCTTTTTTATATGTGTTTCTTGTAGGCATATTATATCTAGATCGAGTTTTATTAGTTGATACAAGATTCTACTCCTCTTCTGTGGGCCATTAAGCCCATTAACATTTACTGATAATACTTTAATCTTCTTCCAATTCTCCATCTTCCTTGCCCTTAGCGTTCCTTCCTCTCTTCTTGTATTGGAACCTTGTCAAAATACTGGATGCTGTGTACCCTATTTTTTTCCTTTCCTTTTTCTTTTTTGTTTCTTGTTTTCCTGTAGCTTCCAAAACTTGTGTCTCCCCTTCCTTTTCTGGTACCTCTTCTTCTGATACTTCAGATTCTTCTCCTTCTCTTTGTTCTCCTAACTCTTCACCGTAAGTCTCTAGGAAGTTTTCCATCTTAAATACAGAATTAATGTTGAATCTTTTACTTTGATATGTGAAAAGTAACTCTTCCGGAAGAAGCCACCTGTATGTTATATTGTTCTCTCTCGGCAACCTCGTGAGCTTTGTACATATAAATCTTTTCTCTCTCACCCTCCATGGCGAATCTTTCAGAAATTTAACTTCTTCTTCACCTACATAAGAACATAAGAGACGCCAATGTTGGATCAGGCCAAAGGCCCATCCAGTCCAAAACTCTGTGTCACACAGTGGCCAGAAATACCAGTGCCATCAGGAGGTCCAGCAGTGGGGCCAGGACATTCGAAGCCCTCCCACTGTTGACAAATACTGGTTTCTGGTTTGCATTCCTCAGTGTTTGTCTCTTGTCTCTTTCCTATTAAATTTAATATGAATTTCTCTTGGTGTTTTGTTCCTTTTTCCATGTGATGTGTTCTTCCTGTAAACCGCATCAATGTCTATATAATTCTTCTTTAGCACCCATTTCAAGTTTCTCCGATAATATTGTCACTAACTCCTCTTTTAAGTCTTTTCCTTTTCCTTCCTGTATGTTTTGGCAGCGTACCACCATAGATGCTTTCTCGATTTCCAGTGTGACTAGTGACTGTTCTAGCCTTTCAACGTTTGCTTTGTGTTCCAGAAATTCTTCTTGTAGTTCTTGATTTCCTCTTTCCAATTTTTTTATACTTTTAGTGTTTTTATCAATTTCTTGTTTGTAGAGGTCTAGTTTACTCTTAACTCCTTCTGTTTCCTGGAAGATTGCATTCATTTTCGCCTGCATTGGTTCCAGTTCAGCCTTCATCACCATTGGAAGCATTTGTTCCATTGTTTCTTTGACTGCTGTGGTCACTGCTTTTTAAACTGACGTTTGTACTGTCTGTGTTACCAAATTTTGCACCCAATCCTTTAAATCTGCTTTTAAGTCTTCCATTGTTGTCATTATTTTAGGGTTAATTGCCTGTTGTAAAGTTGCCTGTATTTTAGGTGAGGGTACTGAGCCTTTCCTGGATGGAAAGCCTGAGGCCATTTAACATTAATCTATTATCAGATGTTTATATGTAGCAATTTTAGTTTGTAATTTGATGCGGTTTTTTAAATGCAGTTTTTGGAATCTGTTCATCTAATGCCATTTTTAGTTTTAGACTGTAACTTTATATGTTATTGTTCCTCTTATTTCCCTCTTCTGTCTCTCCTCCTCTTGTATAATCAAATTCAGACTACTTTAGTAAGCTGTTCTTGTATAACACCTCTGAAAATCAGTACTAACTGCACATTCTTATCTGGACTCTTTCTCCCCTGTCATATACAACAATACTTCTCCAAAATCTTTCAATACAATTGTATATGGGTATTTATAACCAGCGCTTAGTCACTTCTTCAATCTCTCCGTTTCCCTCTTTTCTAGCACGTTCCTTTTCTACTCCCGTTCTTTCTTTAAGTTTCTAGCCTTTTTTCCAGTTGGTTTGTGTTCTTTGTAGCACTTCCCCGGCTTGCCAGTCACCGCGGCTCCGCTCCCGCTCACTTCTGCCCAGGCTCCGCGGCGCGTCACTCTTCTCTGGCACACCCCGTTTACTCTCCTGTATGTCTCCTTCCAGGCGCCTCTGCTCTCCTGTAGACCTTTTCGGCCACTCCCTCCAGTCACCGGATTCATGCAACAAAGTCAACGAACAGCAAAATATTAGGTTGGTTCATATATGCTTTTTCTCTTTTACCATCCCTTCCTCCCGTTTCTTTTCTACAACTTTTCCCTTTTGCGCACTTACGCTTATAGCCGCTTGTCCTTTATATCGTCAGCTTAATTCTGGGGAAAGGGGTAAAAACTTTACTAACTCCGCTTTCCCCCCCCCCCGGCCCTCTTTTTGTTGTGTTTGCCCTCGTATATGTCTGGAAATAGCACTTATCTGTAGATGGTCTTGTTATCCTGTGTTGCTAGCTGCTGTTCCTCACTGCGTTGGCCGCAATGCTCGTCTTTCTCCCCGGCATCTCCTTCGGGTTTACCGCTGGGCTCTCCCGCTTCGGTGCAACTTCAATTTCTCCACTGCTATCTGCTCCACAGCTGTGGTTGAAGAAGCTCCTTGCTCCCCCCCCCTTAGTCAAGAAGGGTCTCAGAGACTCTCAGTCCCCAAATTTCAAGAGAAAAAGCCCTGGTGCAGTGAATTGTGACAGAGCAACTTCTCTCACAACCACTCTCGACAAGCTCTGGCAGCCATTTTGAGGCAAAGCATCCTTGTTCCACCAAGAGTTTACGTGATTATTCAGTGTCCTCGAAAGACTTTCAGGCATTTGTGATTTGAGTCTCCCTGCAGCAAACATCCTTATCTTTTTCAAGGCCATCGGTTAATCATGAGAACCTATATCCAGTTGTGTAGCCAGGAGGGAGGGGGGATTAGGAGGGTGCTGGTAACCTCTGAAAAATTCCATCAAGGAGGATGCTTGATTGGGTCATTAGGACCACCTGACCCTCGGAGGTAGACAAGAGGGAAGCCAAGCTCGATCCATGCTCATGCCATGCTAGTGTGTCTTGATATTTTCTTGCTGCATCAGGATGAATAGTTTTCTGTAGCGCAACATGGGCTACAGCTGGAATACTTATGCTGCAAAAGGGGGTGCCATCTAATACCACGTTGTTTCATCTATTAGATAGAACAGTTCGTTTTTCCTTGTTTTTCTGTTGCTGAGCTGCAGAAACTGTATTGTTCAGTGGTGTTTTATTTTTAAATCTTTAACAAACCTTTTGTCAGAATCACAGCAGATAATAAGATCCACTCTTGCAAGAAGGTTTTATTTCATTAAAGCCATGAAACGGGTAGAACACAGTCTTTGTGGAATGACACAATGTGCTTAAGCCAGGTATAAATCCTGAGAACTTAACTGTTAAAGCAAATTAAACAAGCATTCAATTCTCACACTACAGTGCATGAAAGACTAAGCATACAGCCTCCAAACACAAACCACCTGCTGTCTTGCTGATAAGGTTTCTTCAAAGCGATGCTAGCGTATAGGGAAAGGAATGTAGTTACAACTGAACTGAACTGAAGACGAGGTGGGGGGGTTAGGTACAATTCATAAGCAAAGAAAATACAATTGGCAGCTTGCTGACATACTGCCCCCCAGAAAACACATTTACCATCTTCACCACCCACCTCCCATTCAGGCCGGGAGATCTCCCGGAATCCCTCCCGGTTTCCCCGGGAACTCTCTGTGGAACTTTTTTAACATGCTAGGGGCCCGAATATTCCCTACTTCCACCCATTCGAGGTGCTGGGGACCAAAGTCCTTCCACTCAATCAAATAATACAATTTTCCACGTTTCATCTTAGAGTCCAAAATTTTAGAAATTTCAAAATGCGATTCACCCTCCACCAAGATAGGGGGAGGTGGTGGACGGTCCATCTACCACTGGCAAGACCCATTGTCTCTTTTCAGTAGGCTGTAATGAAACACAGAATGCAATGATTTCAGGTTCTTAGGTAATTCAACATCAACAGCCACCTCATTGATTACTTTGCGCACTTTGAACGGTCCAATGAACTTCCATCCCAATTTACGACTGGGACGCAGCAATTTCATATTCTTAGTAGACACATACACCAAATCTCCAGGCCATAGAGCCCAACCCTCCACCCTACCCCTATCGGCCTGCTTCTTGTAGGCAGCCTTAGCCGCATCCAGAGTCTTACATAACAAAGGCCAAGCCTCTTGCAGTGATTTACACCATGCCTCTGCATCCCCCTGTCCCAACGTAAGAGTCCCATCGAGAAAAGGCATGGGTGGACTGTCATAACCATACACCGCTTTGAAGGGGGACATTCCAATGGACTTGTGAGTGTTATTATTATAACAGTACTCTGCCAGCGGTAGTAAGTCACACCAGTCATCTTGTTGATAATTAGTAAAACAACTGAGGTACTGCTCTAGGGTCTGATTGACCCGTTCCGTCTGCCTGTCAGTCTCTGGGTGGTAAGCGCTGCTCAAGCCCCTTTCCACCCCCATGATCCGCATAAGTTCTTTCAAAAATTTGGAAACAAATTGCATCCCCCTGTTGGAGACCACCTTGGTTGGCAACATATGAAGGCGTATAATGTTCGAGAGAAAGGCTTTGGCCAATACTTTTGCCGTAGGCATTGACGAGAACCGCACGAAATGGGCTTGTTTAGAAAACAGATCAACAACCACCCAGATCACCGTTTTGTTCTTGCTGGGGGGTAGATCAGTTATAAAATCCATAGAAATCACTTCCCACGGTTGGGTGGGCGTGGGTAGCGGCTGCAGCAATCCTGGTGTCCCCCCCCCCCGGGTTTGCTCATTGCGCAAAGTTGACATGTATTGACGAACGCGGATAGATCTTTGCGCATGCATGGCCACCAGAATTGCCGTTGTAACAATTGCAATGATTTTACAAATCCAGAATGCCCCGCTACTAGTTTAGATCCATGAACAGAGAGCATCACTTTGTCTTGAATAGAAGCGGGCACATACAATTTACTGTCTTTGTACCAGCAGCCGTGTTCCCTTTGCCTGCAATCTTCCACCCTCCCCCCAACCATTCACTTTCTTCCTCCAAAAGCTCCGCCCGGAAATGTTTCACCCAGGGAGACGCAGGGGGGTCAGTGGGGGGTGACTGGGGAGAGGCGGGGGAGTTTGGCCGCCTGGCTGCATGTGGTGACAGCTCCGACCAATTGGGCGGGGGTGAAAACCGAGTCCAAGATGACGTCACGTTGACTCGCATGTTGGGGGAGGCGGGACAACCCATCCACCAGCGAGTTAGCGGAACCTGGGAAATGATGAAGGGTGAACTGGAACTTCGAAAAGAAGTCAGCCCACCGCAATTGTTTGGCGTTAATGCACCTGGGGTTTTTCAAAGTCTCAAGATTTTTATGGTCAGTCCATACTTCGAACGGCACCCTGGCCCCCTCCAACCAATGCCTCCATGTAGACAATGCTAATTTGATGGCCCCCGCCTCCTTCTCCCACACTGACCAATGTCTTTCAGAGTCACTGAATTTCTTAGAGACATACGCCAGAGGGTGAAGCAGCCCATCCTCTCCTTCTTGGAGAATGCCCCCCATGGCCACATCTGATGCGTCTGTTTGCACAATGAACTTTTTATTTTCATCGAGGTGAGCTAACACAGGTTCCGATGTGAACAAGGCTTTCAAGCACTCGAACGCCTCTTGGCACTCCTGTGACCAGAGTAAGGGTGCGCTCGGTTTAGTGGTGTCCGCCCCCTTTCCTTTCATTTTCAACAGGTCAGTCAAAGGAAGGGAGACTTGAGCGAAACAGGAGAGAAATGTGCGGTAAAAATTGGCGAATCCGAGGAAGCGTTGAAGTTGCCGCCTCGTTCTCGGGGCCTCTCACCCCAATACATCCCGTACCTTTCCCGGGTCCATCTCGAGCCCAGCCGCCGAGATGCGATAGCCCAAAAAGTCAATGTGTCTTTTGTGAAATTCACTTTTGGAGAGTTTGGCAAACAGTTTGTGCTTGTGCAACATACTTAGAACCTCCCGCACCAATTTTATGTGGGAGTCAAGATTGGGGGAGTAAATTAAAATGTCATCCAAGTAAACAAGCACCCCCTTAAACAAGTGTTTATGCAACACCTCGTTGATCAAATTCATGAAGACCCCCGGAGCCCCCTGAAGGCCGAACGGCATTACCAAGTACTCGAATTGCCCAAGCGGTGTGCTGAAGGCAGTTTTCGCTTCGTCGCCTTCCTTTATGCGCACCCGAAAGTAAGCGTCTCTGAGATCAAGCTTTGAAAAAACCTTCCCCTTTGCTGCTTCTGCTAGCAAGTCTTTATCAGGGGCATGGGGTATGAATTCGTAGCCGACACTGCATTCAAGCCTCTATAGTCCAGGCACAGTCTCAATCCTCCATCTTTTTTTTTTCCGGAATAACACCGGAGCTGCAAAGGGGGAGGAGGCTGGTCGGATGAAACCCCTGGCTAAGTTCTTGTCTAAAAACTTTCGTAGTTCCTCCTTTTCAGCCGGTCCCATCGCATAAATTTTCCCTTTGGGCAACTTGGCCCCTGGGACTAGTTCTATACTGCAATCTGAATGTCAGTGGGGGGGGGGGGAGTTCGTCCGCATCCTCCTCCCCAAACACTGGTGCCAAGTCTCTGTATTCAGTTTCTTCCCTTGTGAGAAGGGCACAGAGGTCTCCCGTTTCCGGGGTTTCCCCCCACTTTGGGTCCCAATTGTGTAGTTTGCACCTCGGGGCGACAAACTCTATCTTGCCCTCCCCCCACAGTATGTATGGGTCATGACTATGCAGCCACGGGGCGCCCAGTACTAACGAAAATCGGAAGGTTGGGGTGAGAACGAAAGTTTGATGTTCCCAGTGGCCCCCAGTCCCCATCCGCAAAGCCATGGTTTGTACCGACACGGATCTTTCATGGGGGTCCCATCCATTTGGGTGAAGATCAGCGGTTCTTTCAGCCTCTTCACCCCTGCCTCTAGTCCCGCCACCACCTCCGGGCTAATTAGGTCTCTCCCACACACAGAGTCAATGAGGGCTTTCACCCGCACATGGGTGCCCCGAATCAGGTTCATTAGGGATACAGTCATGAAGAAAAGGGAGGGGGGTTCGCTCACCACTTTTGGCGCCTCCGTAGGAGGGTCCTGCCGTTGTGCTCCCTCTACGGCAGGACCTGCTTGTTTCCCGCCGGCTCTATCTCAGTTTCGCTGGAGTCTCCTTTGGCGAACTTAGGCTTTGCAGTTGCTTTCTTCCCTGGGGTCGGTGGTCGGTTCTTGGTTGCTTCCGGTTTCACTCGTTGAGGTGTTCGGCCACAATCCGCTGCAAAGTGGCCCTTTTCTCCACTTCAGGCACAATCCTTGGTGCATTCGTTGCTCCCGGATCACCTCAGCCATTCGGGTCGTCTTCGGCTTTGGTGGGATCTTGGTAGTCGTTTTCTCTCCTCCTGCCGCCAAATCCAAGTGGAGCGTCTGCAAGCGATTTTCCGCACTCTTCGCTTCCTGGATCCAGGCCAGTAGGGAGACGAGGTCTACTGACCTCAGCACTGTCTCCCTGATCTCCGGGTTTAGACCCACCTGGAACATCTCGGCCAGGATGTGTTCCGGCCAATTTGGTAACTTGGCTGCGTGAAGTTTGAACTCCACTGCATACTCGCGTACTGTCTTCCGGCCTTGCTTCAGGGTCCGCAAATACGCGCGTGCCCTTGGCCCGGTGTTTACATCCTCGAATTGGGTTCGGAGGGCCCACATGAAAGCATACATGTCCCGGAGTTCGGGGCCCCCCATAGTATGCAGGCTCACATACCAAGTTGCCACTGTTCCCTTAGCTGAGCCACCACCACATCATTCCGACTGCTGTCGTCAGGGAACAGGTGGACCGAATGGTCAAGGAATTTCCGGACCCTTACCACAAAATATGCCAGTTCATCAGGGTTCCCATTGAACGTAGCTTCGATGAGGTCTTTGGGTCGTGGGTTCACCATGGGCCTCAGCTCTGGGGCAGGGATCACTCTCGGTCTAGGCGCCTGTCTAGGAGGCTGCTCATCTGGGATCCTTGGCTGGCCTTGGTTTCCCTGATCCGGTGGGGGACACCCTGGTGCCTGCTGCTCCTCTCCTCCATCTTCGTCTGGCTGGTGAAGTCGCGCCCACATATCCTCAAAGGTTCGCATCACCATGTCAGGTAAAGTACTGGTCATCTCCTCCAACATCTGCCTGAGTTGTTCAACATTGCGGTCGGTGGCTTCCATTCAACCCATTACCTTCTCCTCCAAGGAGTTCTGTGATGCCTTACTGCGCTTTTTCTCCATCACCCACGACGGGGCTGATGGCTCTTCGAAGCCGACTCCCGGGGCCTCAAAGCCCGAGTCTCCCCAGCCCGTCGCATACAGGCTCTCCCAAGTCCCACACCCAGATGGGAGTACGTCTTTCTAGTGGTAGCTGCATCAAATTGGCTCCAGCTCTGGCAATCATAGCCCCTCGGTCCAGGGCGATACGGGGCTCCACGCGGCGTCAAAAACGTTTGACCGCGTTTCGGGATGGCCCCTCTGCCAGGAGTATACATCGGGAGCGCAGCAGTCACCGGCACAGATGCCGAGGTCTCTGGGGGATCCTCCCCTTGGTCGGAGTCCCCATGTTCGGATTGAGGTGGAGATTTCTCCAGGTCTTTCTCCTCACTCCCACTCATATCGGGGTTGATAGATGCGCAATGATGGAGAAAACTGGATTCCAGACAGTATGTCAGAATCACAGCAGATAATAAGATACACTCTTGCAAGAAGGTTTTATTTTATTAAAGCCATGAAACGGGTAGAACACAGTCTCTGTCTGGAATGACACAATGTGCTTAAGCCAGGTATAATAAAGCAAATTCAAAAGGACTTGGACCAATAGATATGATTCCTGCCCGCGCCAGAAAGAGTTTTCTTTGCGCTCAAACCCTGAGAACTTAACTGTTAAAGCAAATTAAACAAGCATTCAATTCTCACACTACAGTGCATGATAGACTAAGCAAAAAGCCTCCAAACACAAACCACCTGCTGTCTTGCTGATAAGGTTTCTTCAAAGCGCTGCTAGCGTATAGGGAAAGGAATGTAGTTACAACTGAACTGAAGACGAGGTGGGGGGGTTAGGTACAATTCATAAGCAAAGAAAATACAATTGGCAGCTTGCTGACGCCTTTATACATTTAAAACTGGGTCTCCTTTACTTGTGTGCTCTCTCCTCATAAACCCACTGAACTGGGTGCTGCTCAGATATAAAGAGTAGTGACCCAGGGAGACTGCGGCTTCCAGATCAAAGGCAGAGCGGGTGTCTGGAATCCCATCCAGGGGGAAGGGTTTGCTGTAAAGGCTGGCAAGAGAGAAATGAGGATCCGGCCCCTTCCAGAGTCTTCCTGAGGGCCTCTCATCCCTACCTTTGCCTCAGGCCAGGACACCTTCTCTGGCTTGGGTGATGGCCACAACACTGGCCTCTGTTGCCTCTGGGCAAGAACACACCCAGGAACACAGGAACCTGCCTCCTACTGAATCCGACCTATAAAGTACTCAGGCATAGCGTAGTGATTTCAGCTCATACTTTATTATAGATAAGAAAACTTGAGATAACTAGCGGGGCCCATGGCTTGCTTATATTCCCGTTCTAAACCACACCCAACACACACACACACACACACACACACAC
>NW_015167631.1:39643-40621 GCF_001447785.1 Gekko japonicus
GGCTACCAACAGAAGGAAGAAAAGACATTCAGGAAAAGATCCGGACTTTGTGCCCGTGGCTGGGAATAAAGAAATAACGCACTGAGATAACAGGAGGGGGAGGGGGAGGGAAAAGGGGGGAGGGCGGAAAACCTATGCGAAATGTACGGGAAAAAAAGATAAAATGTAATGGAAAACTTGAAATAACTAGCTGAGCCCATGGCTTGCTTATATTCCCGTTCTAAACCACACCCAACACACACACACCCATGATAGGTTTATTTACGTTCAACACCCACCATTGGTTCCCTTTAGGATACGGACTAACCAACTGGCGAGTTCTTGGATCCGCTGCTTCTATTGTCTTAGGGAGCGAAGCTTGCTTGTCCGCATGGCCACATGCAAGCCTGACCGCGTGAGCGGTCTCGCTTGGTACAGAACATGACCCTCGGTCTATTGAAGTCAGTGTTGCCTACTCAGTCCGGCAGGGGCTCTCCGGGATCTCGGGCAGAAGTCTTTCACATCACCTGATCCTTTTTACTGGAAATACGAAGGACTGAACTTCGGACTTTCGGCAAACCAATGCTCTGCCAGGGAACCACAGCCCCTCCCCAAGTAGCAGGACAGGCATCAAAACTGGGAATAGCTATTCAGTACTTGGATTCATGCCTCCTCACAATGGCCGCAATTGGCACCCTTGGCACCAAGGAAAGACCCTTACCCAGGAAGGCCACATTCTCGTAGTTCTCCAGCATGACTTCCCTGTATAGAGCTCTTTGTTCCAGATCCAGCAGGGCCCATTCTGCCTCCGTGAAATCGATGGACACCTCCTCAAAAGAAAAGGGACCCTGAAAAAAAAGGCAGATTCTCTCGTCAGAGATCACGCCAGGCAGAAATTGTACGCTGGAAGGGAGTAGACTGGGAAGGAACAGGATGTAAGGCTTGGGATGGGTCTCTCAGCACAACACCTTGTAGAAACTGCAGTCACAACTGCTCCCC
>NW_015167631.1:42859-60436 GCF_001447785.1 Gekko japonicus
GCTTACAGACTCCTTTCCCTTCCCCTCCCCACAACAGACACCTTGTGAGGTAGAAGAAGAAGAGGAGGAGATTGGATTTATACCCTGCCCTTCACTACCCAAAGGGAGTCTCAGAGAGGCTTACAAACTCCTTTCCCTTCCCCTCCTCACAACAGACACCCTATGAGGTAGGTGGGGCTGAGAGAGATCTTGACAGAAACTGCTCTTTTTTCAAGGACAGCTCATATCCAGCCAGGAGCAAGTGGAGGAATGGAGAATCAAACCCGGGTCTCCCAGATGAGAGTCCTCACACTTAACCACTACACCAAACTGGCTCTCAGAAGAGAAGCACACGGTACACATACATCTCAGGGATTATAAATGCGGCCAACATATTTCAGACTTCTGGGAGACCTGTGTTTGTTCTGCGGGGAGGGAAAGACATTGCATGACGCGACACACTTAACCACTACACCAAACTGGCTCTCAGAAGAGAAGCACACGGTACACATACATCTCAGGGATTATAAATGCGGCCAACATATTTCAGACTTCTGGGAGACCTGTGTTTGTTCTGCGGGGAGGGAAAGACATTGCATGACGCGTCACCGTCACATTCAGACCAGACGTGAGTTGAGCCCATCTGGAGACACAAGGGTGGTATGAGTGAGTTTTCAGAGTGTCTCTTGGCATGCTCACATGCCAAATTCAAAACATGTTTAGAAAAAAAAAGGTTGGCTGATTTTTTTTTTAAATGGTATAGAGAATAGTGATATAGACCCTAACAATAATAGCTTAAAACCCATGTTCAACCCAGCTACCAAAAATCCTAGGTCATTAGCTTTTCAAGTATTGGTATTAGAGGAATTAGAACAGAAAGTTATACCAGTTTCTACAAAAAGACCCCTGTTTAAGGGATACCATGGATTCCTCAACCACATTAACAACTTACAACTGCAGGCAGAAGAGGTGTCGTGTGCCACTTCAGACGTGGTGTCCTTGTACACTGACATTCCACATGGATGTTTTATGGGAGGCATTAGATTAAAGCAGGGCCCCCCCCCCCCTCTTTTCTCTGCCATATTGCTGAACTATGTCTAAAGAAAAAAAATTCAGTCCCAAGAATTTTTCTGGCCAGTTTAGGGAACTGCAATGGGATGCAGATTTGCACCTGAATTAGCTAGCCCATTCATGGATAGGCTTGAGAATAAATTTATTTTCCAAAGCTATAATTTGTATAAGAAGCACATTTTTTATATAAAAGATATCTTTGTGATTTGGAATGGCACTAAGGAATCTTTGATTGAACTCGGCCAGTATATAAACCACACTCGTAACACAATCAAATCTGAATTAACATATGATAACCACAAAGTACATTTTCTAGATGCTGAAATGAGAAGGACTGGAAATATTATACAGACAGAGGGTTACAAAAAAAACCCCCACAGATGCCAACTCTTATTTAACAATAGATCGTTTCCACACAGGACACATGAAAAGAAATTTACCTTACTCTCAGTTATTAAGACTGAGAAGAAATTGCAGTCAGGCCAGTGAATTTAAGAGACAAGCAGGTATTTTAATGAGTCAACTTGCTAACGGGTTATTCCTCTAGAAGTCTGAAAAGAGCTTTCCGTAGAGCCTATAATACATCTAGGACGTCTTTACTCAACCCATAGAGCTCGGAACCAGAGGAGAGATAGGATGATTATACCTTTAACCTACAACAGCACATTTAAACCAGTACAGGCTATTATAAATAAATAGATATTGGCACCTTCTGTCTAACAATCCTAGATGCCAACATCCTCCTTTGTTCACAGCCAAGAGAGCCAAAAACCTCAGAGACGAATGAGTTAGAAGCAGGCTTCCAGAAGAGAAGGGCACCGGCTGCATGAGGGGAAGTCAGACACCTAAAGGTGTATTTCCTTGTGACAGTCGCTCTGTTTGTGCTTGCGCTGAGGCGAAAAAATCCTTTCAAAATTCTTCCAGGACTAGATCTTTCCTCATAAATTCTTTCTGTACCTGTAACTAGAGGAGTACTCTATTGTATCAGATGTTCTTGTGGCAAAATGTATGTGGGGATGACGTCTAGACAAGTGAAAGGTGAGAACGGGTGAGCATCAGAGTTTCATCAGATTAAAGAAAAGGAAGGCTCCACTTCTCAGCCACTATCTTGACTTTGGTCAAACTACAACTTCAAAACATGCTCAAACTTCTTTTAAAAAGACAGATATTTTGGATACATCATCTACAGACATTAACTTCTCAAGGACTGAAGGAAGAAGTTGACTGGACATGCTGCTTTTGAGAAAATGTAGACCTTGTCATTCTGGATTTGGTAGCAGAGACCTTGTGATTCCCCCCCCCCCCAAACATTGAGTGGACATTGAGTGCCGCAAGTTAACTCTTTGTTGTGTATTTTTCTCCTGACCTGAACTCTTTACTCGTCGCAGTCACGGGGTGCCCCAACTGCATGCAGGCACAATGGGTCCTTACCAAAGGAGAAGGGAACTTGGGCACGCTCCGTGGCCTGCGCCCCCTGCCCTTGCTCCAAGGAAACTCCTTCCGCCTCAGGGAGAGTAGCTTCCATCTTCAGGGATGGTCCCCACAGCTGAAAAAAGCAGCAAGGGAGAGAAGTGAGAGATTGGATGGAAAAGAGACCAAGGAATAGATCCTGCCCCACTCCCAGACTCTGCACCCCCTTCCATCAGCAGACCTGCTGAGTTATCTGGAGGAATCAGAAATTCTCTTGTAGAAGAGGGTGCTGAAGAAGGCCATGAAATCTCCCACTTTGATGCTTAAAAGTTGGGCAATTATCCAGCAGGGAAACTTTAGGAGAAGGCCTAATATTGTTGCTTGAACTGGACATACCTGGAGGAAATCCCCTCACCTGCTCTGCCTGCCTCTTCTCCCCTGTCTGACTCAGGAGGAAGCCTTCGGCCAGGGCCACTGCCTGGGAACTGGTCTCCGGCCCGCATCCTCTGACCCAGCCCTGCATTTCCTGGGGCAGGAGAGTCAGGAACGGCTCCAGGATCACCAGGTCCAGGATCTGCTTCTTGGTGTGCCTCTCCGGCTCCAGCCAGTGGCTGCAAAGTCCATGGAGCTGACTGCAAACCTCTCGGGGCCCATCGGCCTCATGATAGTGGAACAGCCGGAAGCATTGACAGTGTACCTCTGAGGTCGCGGTGTCCTTAGCCAGGACCTCTGGCCCCCCAGCTCTTTCCCAGAAGTCAACACCACTTCCAGGTCGGATGGGATGGGGGCTTTTCCTTGCTCTCTTGGCAGTTCCAGGTCTTTCTGGGTCCTGCTTTCCCATCTCCTGCCCCTTCTCTTGGGTAGGCTCTATCTGGGTGGAAACATGCCTTTCTTCACTTGGCTATGATGGGGGGGGTCCTCCCTGAGGGGACAGAGAGAGTGTTGTATACAACCCGACCATGTGCGCGATCAGGCTTCAGCCGGTCCGCACGTGGTCATGCGAAGAGCCTGAGCTTCACTCCACCAGAACAATACACGGTCGGATCCTAGTTCCCCGTTCCAATCGGGAGACTAGGTTCCTAGAGTTAATCCAGTCAATGTAAATAGACCTATCACGGGTGTTGGGGTGTGGTTTGGCTTCAGGATATAAGCCGGCCTGCGAGATGGCTTCTGTGTCTTGTTCCTGACCTGCTAAATTCATGCATCGGACCAGTACTTTTCAGAGAGACAGACTGCATCATGTCAGAAGGGAAATGGAAAAGAATGGAAATAGACTGTTGAGCATCACAAACCTTCATGGTGAGACTGGCCCTGGTGGAGGAGACCAGAAGTGTCTCTGTTTGGCTCTTTAAGGATGTTGCAAACTTAGCCTCTCATTCCGTTTCGTTCAGTCTGTCCTCGGGGCTAATGCTGAAGGTAGCCCCCAAAAGGACAAGAGGGACTGGTGGCCCCTTTTACATTTTACACATCCCTTCGACAGGCCTGAGGGATCAGGCGAGAGCTCTGTTGGAGCACCCAGTGGAGGGGAAGGGTGAGGAATGTGTCCCTGGGAAGAGCAGGGGGTTGGACTAGATGGCCTGCCTGGCCCCTTCCAGCTCTGTGACTCTCTCTAGGATCCCGTGATTTTCAGAACAAGGAGCTGAGGTCAGGAGAGAAAGGCAGACAGGCTCCGGAATGAGATCTGGCTGGCTGAAAAAAAGTGAGGCACAGAAACGCTCCCTCTGGGCGGCTGATGTGGGGCAGTAGTGGGACCTGTGACTCTTGGGGGGTTCCTCTGGCTTCCACACCTGCTCAGCGCTGCCAGGATACTGGGCATCAAGGGAAACAATGACAAGAAACCAGAAGGCTCCGGGGCTTTCTCCTTCCAAGGGGAACCAACCCAGGTAAACAGTATCCCTTGGCACTTCTTACCCCGGGACAAAAGAGGGTGTAGGTAACAAGTCTTTCATCCAGAGAAGAATCCCTGTTTTCTCCTGGCCCCCGACTCCAGATCACCCTGAAAGGAGGACCATCTTCCGGAGTCCAGCCTAAGCCGATGGCTCCTGAGTGTCCCCCTGGGGCGCTGGAGATGGTTTATTTTTTTATTTTTATTTACTTGGGATTTATATCCCGCCCTACCCAAGTGGCCCAGGGCGGTGAACAAGCGGCTACGCCGGAATAAAATATAAATTACATTAAAACATCAATAGATACAGACTAAAATGGTGCTCTACAGTTCATTTAAAATTCCAAGATGCCCCTAGATGTCCCTCATTGGCGGCCGGAGATGTAGTGACGTGAGCGCCAGAGATGATGTTCCTCTTCTGGGCGATGTCTACCCCCCACCCAGAAACCAGGGTAGATGGTAAATCAAGCCACGATGGTGGTATAGTGGCGGCGGCGGCTCCTACTCAAAAGCCTGGCGGAACAGCTCCATCTTGCAGGCCCTGCGGAACTGTATGGGGGGGGGCAGCCAAAATGCTTGGCATCTGGGCCAGCCCATCGTCCATCACCTTTGATCTCATCTGGGACCCCTTTCTGGGCACGCTTTGTATTCTTGCTGGCACCCCCCTTAGCAGGACTTGGCCCCAGGCTTCCTGTGTCTGTGCCCTGGTGTTTCTCTCTGTTTATTGTCTGGGGGTCTGTACCCCTCTTGTACCCTGGAAACAAAGCCAGTTTGGTTCCAGGGCGGGCAGGACTCCCCTTCCCCCCCAACCCCTTTCTGACTCCCCTACCACCGCCACAAAAAAGGCCTCCTTCACTCGCTTTGTCTGTTGGCAGAATTGAAATGACCAGCAAGAGAACGCCACTTTCGTGCATTCAACTGTTCTCGTCCTGATAGACCCCGGTTATCACCCCACTCCCCCCCCCCAAAAAAGGTCTGCTTCTATAGCGGGGCTAAAGTGGTGCCTAACGGGGTTGTCAACCTCCCGGCGGGTCCCGTAGCCCTCCCTGGACGACAGCCGACCCCCAGCAGGCAGAGATCCACTCCTCCCCCCCCCCGGAGAAAAGGGGCTGCGCTGGAGGGATGATTCTTCTTTGGCCTGGTTCGCATCTGAGGTCCACCCCCCTCTCCCCAAATGTCCAGGGATTTGCCATCCGGGAGGTTCCAACCCCAAGACAGCCGCGGCCTGGCACGATCTCCCCGCCACCCTCCCTCCCAATGGAACAGCTGCGCCCCAGGACCGGGGCTGACAAAGGGAAACACCGGACACCCGCAGAAGGAAACCCCGTTGGGAAAGGATTTAAACACACACACACCTCCCCAAAAAACGCCAGAGCTGAATTTCTGTCTTCAGAGACTGAATGGAACTACTTGAGAGTAAGCCTGCCCAGGCTCCGTCTGCAAGGCTTTTCCCGCTTTTGCGAGTCTGGAGCCCTCCCGGCTCCCCCCTCCCTTCGGGGCCCCCCCCCCCTTGCTCGGCCTCTCTAGCAAAGGGCTTAACCCTTGCAGTGCTGCAGACAAGTGCAAACTGCGTCCTCCTTTCCGCCACGCCCTGTGCTGCTCCGTGGGAGTCACTCTGCTGCCCGGGGCTGGACGCCCGGAGGATCCTGCGCTGGAAAAGGAGGCTGAAGAAGCTGGAACAGACTCTCTCCGCTCGCAGCCCCAGCAGGGACGGAAGGGGAAAGCGGGGAGTCCCCGCCCGGGGCGGACAGGCAGCTTCTCTCTCCCGGTGTGTCTGCAGGAGTCCTGCCTCGTGGGGCGCCGCTGAAGGCCGCCCGGCTGCAGTCCACTCCCGCGGCGGGGTCTCCGGGCGCTGCTTTTCTCCACGGGCAGAGCAGGAAGCCCTTTTCCCTGCGTCTGCGGCCCTGGAAGGGTTAAAACCGCCCCGTCCCGAGCTAGAAGGGGGAGGATCTTTGCCGGGGGTGGGGTGGGAAGGGTTTGCGTCCGAATGGAGGGAGCGAGGGTAGGCAACCACGTGTTTCTGTGTCCTTCTGTGGCTATCACGTGTCCTGCAGCCAGGAGAGGCTCCCATTAGCAGGTGGCTCTTCTGTTGCGCCTCCCCCTCCACACACCCATGGCAACCTGTAGCTTCAAGGAATGGATTCCTCAGTGGCTGTTGCTAGGCAACCACCACATTCCACACTGGGTTTCTCTGACAGAGGGGAGGGGTCCTTTTCAGGGAAGTTTTGGCCTTTGAGGGAGGACTCATAGGGGCCAAGCCTGCCAGGGTTGCCAATTCCGGGTTGGGGAATTCCTGGAGATTCGGGGGTTGAGCCCTGGAGAGGGCAGGACTTGGGGAGATAAGGAGCTGCAGCCGGACGTTATTCATTTACTTTTGCCATTTTTTGTCCACCGGTCTCCCTTGGACTCAAGGCAGATGACACAAAGTGAGTCAATACAATCAACAAGAGGGGGGCATTCAAGAAAGAACACAATAGGATTAGGGTTGTGGAGCCAATCAGAAACCGAAAAATAGGACTGTAGTAAAGCATAAGCCTGAGATAAAAAATAAGACATGAATTACAAATCTGACTAGCTCAGTTTTTCCTAGTCTGCACAAAGCCAGGAGAGTGGGCGCAGGCCTGACTTCCTCAGGTAGGCCATTCCTCCCTCTGGGCAGCTGATGTGGCGTAGGGGGCATGAGACTCCGTGGGATTTCTTCTGGCTTCCACCCCTGCTCAGCTCTGCCAGGATACTGGGCATCGAGGGAAACAAGGACAAGGAACCAGAAGGCTCCGGGGCTTCCTCCTTCCAAGGGGAACCAACCCAGGTAAACAGCATCCCTTGGCGCTCATGAAGAAGCAGGGCACAGGTAACAAGAATTTCACCCAGGAAAGAATCTCTGTTTTCTTCTGCCCCCTACTCCAGATCACCCTGAAAAAAGCCTAAGCCGGGTCTTGAAAACCTTCGGATGGCTCCTAAGTGTCCCCCTGGTGCCCTGCTGGAGATGGCTGGTTGGGGGGTGGGGGAGAACCAAAATGCCTGGAATTTGGGCCAGCCGATCAGCATGGATGATCCGTCACATTTGATCTCATCTGGGAGCCCTTTCTGGGCACGCTTTGTATTCTTGCTGGCATCCCCCTTAGCGGGACTTGACCCCAAGATTCCTGTGTCTGTGCCCTGGTGTTTCTCTCTGTTTATTGCCTGGGCATCTGTACCCCTGCTGCACCTTGGCCACAAAGCCAGTTTGGTGCAGTGGTTAAGAGCACGGACTCTGATCTAGGAGAACCGGGTTTGATTCCCCACGACTCCACCACATGCAGCTGTTGGTGTGGCCTTGGGTCAGTCACCAGTTCTCTCAGAGCTATACTCTCAAGGGCCGTTCTCAAGAGAGCTCTCTCAGCCCCACCTGCCTCACGGGGTGTCTGTTGTAGAAGGGGAGGGTGAAGGAGATTGTAAGCTGCATTGGGACTCCCAAGTGAAGGGTGTGGTTTAAATCCAGTCTCTTCTTCTCCTCTCTTGCCTGGCAAAAGGATGCTGTTCCTCCCACCCTAACCCCAGTACAGGAGGGAGCATCTGGCACTGTGTACGTCTGCCTCTGCAAAGTGTGCTGTGGAGTGATGGGGCAGGGGCGATGTGGTTGGAACAGCCAAGTTCTCTCCCTGTCTGTCCACTCTGCAAAGTACTGCTGCAGGTGGCGCTCCCAGGTGTGTTCATTCTGGGGGGTCCTGTCAGTCACTCCATGACCCTCCCAGGGCTCTTTTTGTAGAAAAAGCCAGGCAGGAACTCATTAGCATAATAGGCCACACCCAACAACAGAAACTCATTAGCATATTAGGCCACACCCCTGACAGCACAGCTCATTAGCACATTAGGCCACACCCCCATGTTACCAGAAGTGTGGTCATCCAGCCACACCCACCTTTTGCTTCTTATTCTGTTGACCTTGTTTGTTGTCAAAACCAGGGCTTTTTTTGTAGCAGGAACTCCTTTGCATGTTTGGCCACACACCCCTGATGTAGCCAATCCTAATGGGTTCCTGCTGTTGGGTGTGGCCTATTATGCTAATGCGTTCCTGCTGGGCGTGGCCAACTCGGGAGCCAGCCGGAACTCCGTTCCTGTGCATTCCTGCCCAAAAATAGCCCTGGCACAGTGATGGATGCCGGTGTGCATTGCTCCCTCTAAGCTGAGTGAGTGTGAGCTAGCTCACAGGTTTTTAGCCTTCGGCTCACACAATCTTTTCTCCGCCCAGGAAGGAGGGCTCCAGAGCAAACTAATCTGTGGACTAGCCAAATCGCTCCCTCACAACTTTAATGCCAGTCGCTCACAAAGTACAATTTTCGCTCACCAGACTCCACAGCTTGGAGGGAGCATTGCCCTGTGAGGTGCCTTTTGCTCCTCCTGGCGGTGTGTCTGGGGGAGGCTGAGACCAGGGGGCGTGGCCACATCAGCATGCTCCGCCCCTCCCTGCCTGTCAGGGGAGTTGCCTAGATCGGTGGGCACTGGTGGTGTTTCCATGAGCACCGGTGGTGTTGCTAGGCTCTCTGCGCCTTGGAAACAAGAGGGTTGTGGTTTTTTTAATGTTCCTTTCCTTTGCTGGGCCAGCCTGGGACAACCGCTGGCAGCCCTGCCCCACCACCACTGGGTTTGCATCTGGGTCTCAGGATGGGGCTGCAGCCGATTCCAGGGAAGACCAGACTCCCCTTTCCCCCCCCAACCCCTTTCTTACCCCCCCCCCCCAAAGGTCCTCCTTCTGTTGTGAGAGCCAGTTTGGTGTAGTGGTTAAGTGTGCGGACTCTAATCTGGGAGAACCGGGTTTGATTCCCCCACTCTTCCACATGCAGCTGCTGGTGTGACCTTGAGTCAGTCATAAGTTTGTTCAGAGCTGTTCTCTCAGGAGCAGTTCTTGAAAGAGCTCTCTCAGCTCTGTACCTCACAGGGTGTCTGTTGTGGGGAGGGGGAGGGAAAGTAGTCTGTAAGACGCTCTGAGATACTGTTGGGTAGAAATCCAATCTCTTCTTCTGTTGCTTTGTCTGCTTGCAGCATGAACTGTCAGTTTCCTACATTCAACTTTTCTGGTACTGAAAGACCCCGGTTATACCCCCCCTCCCAAAAAAAACAACACCCAACTCTGCTTCTATAGTAGGGCAAAAGGAGTGCCTAAAGGGGGTTGTCAACCTCCCGGTGGGGCTTGAAGATCTCCCAGGATCGCAGCCGCCCTCCAAGAGACAGAGATCCGCTCGCCGGGGCTGAGCTGATGAAGCTCTCGGGGTCCCGTCAGAGCTCCACCCCCCTCCCCAAAGGCCCGGGAATTTGCCATCCGGGAGACAGGACAGCCCCACGGCTTGGCACCAATGTTCCCTCTAAGCAGTGGGGTCTTGTGAGCAAAATTTCTGCTTTGTGAGCTACTGGCATTAAAGTTGTGAGCAAGATATTTGGCTGCTGGATAAACTAGTTTGCTCTGGAGCCGTCCTTCCTGAGCCAGAGGCTCAAAAACTGTGAGCTAGCTCACACTAACTCAGCTTAGAGGGAACACTGCTTGGCGCCATCCCCGCCTTCCTCCCTTGCAAGATCGGAAAGCCTATTCTCCCCCCCCCTTCCCCGTGCAGGACTTACTTCTAAGGAGACCTTCCACTGAGGTGGGGTCCGGCTCCACCCGGGTGCTGCTCCTTCTCCCCCAGTCCAGAAGCAAAGCCCCCTCCCCGGACACGCATGCGCCTGCGCGCACGAGGAGCAAAAGGGCCCCCCTCTCTTCCGGACCCCCCCCCCACACGGCCTCTCTAGCAAAAGGCTTGGCCGGTTTAACCCCTTCGGTGCTGCAGACGGATGCAAACGGCGTGTCCTCCGGTCCCCTCCAGGAGGCGCTCCCGACGGCCTGCCGTCCTCGACGCCTTCTGCGCCTCAATGGGGTTCCTCGCGAGTCGCTCTGCACAGGGTGGGATGCCCGGAGGGGTCCTGCGCTGTTCCGCCG
This sequence comes from Gekko japonicus, assembly GCF_001447785.1. Taxonomy (NCBI): domain Eukaryota; kingdom Metazoa; phylum Chordata; class Lepidosauria; order Squamata; family Gekkonidae; genus Gekko; species Gekko japonicus. The sequence continues at coordinate 53,155 of NW_015167631.1, forward strand.
GCTGGGCAAAAGGAGGCTGAAGCCGGGTCCCCCCCCCCCACTTATCCACCTCCTCCAAAGGCCGTCAAACGAGGGGGTGGGGGTTTAGACTTTTACAGAGGCTAAGAGGCGCGATGGAGAGAGAACAGAGGTGCCCCGACGTGAGTTCTCGACGGTGTTTCCTGGAGGGGAGGGAGGGAAACACCTTTGGGTAGTGAAGGGGGGGGGGATAAATCCAATCTCTTCTTCTCCTCTCACTTACCTGGCAAAAGGATGCAGTTTGGTGTCCTGGTTAAGTGTGCGGACTCTAATCTGGGAGAATGGGGTTTGATCCCCCACTCCTCCACTTGCACCTGGCATGTGACCTTGGGCAAGCCGTAGTTCTGATAAGAGCTGTCCTTGAAAAAGAGCCATTTCTGTCAGAGCTCTCTCAGCCCCACCTTCCTTACAGGGTGTCTGTTGTGGGGAGGGGAAGGGAAAGGAGTTTGTGAGCCGCTCGGAGACACCTTGGGTAGTGAAGGACGGGGTATAAATCCAGTCTCTTCACATAGGGCGCCACTCTGCCTCCTCTTCGACCCTTTTGGTTTTTCTTGAACGACTCGTATCCATCCACTATTGCATTCCAGTCATGTGAATCAGCTCACCAAGTCTCTGTAATGCCTACTAAATCATGTCCCTCTGTCTGCATTAGAAGCTGAAGTTCTTCTTTCTTATTACCCAAGCTTTGAGCATCGGTACATAGACACCTGAAGCCCCGCACCTTTGGCTCCATTAGACCCGGCCCTCCCAGGTGGGCCTCTGTTGTTTGCTCTCTTTCATTCAAACCCCCATGTGGGTCAACTCCTTCCCCTTGTCATGTCAGTTTAAAGCCCTCTGGATGAATGCCTCCAGGTTTCTGCCAGACACATTCTTCCCCGACCTTGACGGGCGAAGCCCATTACGTGCTAGTAAGCTGTCGTCCAGAAAACCTAGCCTATGGTCCCAGAATACAGATTGCTCCTGCTGGCACCCCCAATGCAGCCAGTGGTTCACCTCCATTATTGCCTGCTCTTGTTGTATTCCCCTTCCCATGACAGGAAGGGTGGAAGAGAACTCCACCTGTGCGCCCGTTTCCTTCAGCCTCCTCCGAAGACCTTCATTTGTTGTTCAGTCGCACAGTCGAGTCCGACTCTCTGCCACCCCATGGACCGGATCCCACCAGGCCCTCCTGTCTTCCGCCGTCCTCTGACGTTTGCTCAACTTCATGTTCATTGCATCTATGACAGTGTCTAAATCAACCCTGACTGGAAGGCCAGATAATGAAACTGAAGCTCAAAGACTTTGGCCACCCAATGAGAAGGGAGCACTCCCTGGAGAAGACCCTGATGCTGGGAAAGATTGAAGGTCAAAGAAGACAGGGATGGCAAAGGATGAGATGGTTAGACAGTGTCATCGATGCAACGAACATGAAATTGAGCAAACTTCAGAGGACGGCGGAAGACAGGAGGGCCTGGTGGGAGCTGGTCCATGGGGTCGCGAAGAGTCGGACTCGACTGTGCGACTGAACAACAATGCTCCCTTCTCATTTGGTGGCCAAAGTATTTGAGCTTCATTTTCATTATCTGGCCTTCCAGGGAACAGTCAGGGTTGATTTCTTTTAGGATTGACTGATTTGATCTTCTCGCAGTCCAAGGGACTCTCAAGAGTCTTCTCCAGCACCATAGTTCAAAAGAATCTATTCTTCGGCGCTCGGCCTTCCTTATAGTCCAACTCTCGCAGCCATACATGACTACTGGGAATACTATTGCTTTGACCATGCGGACTTTTGCTGGCAGGGTGATGTCTCTACTTTTTATCATGCTGTTTAGGTTCGCCATCGCTTTCCTCACAGGGAGCAGGCGTCTTTCAATTTCATGGCTGCTGTCACAGTCTGCGGTGATCTGGGATCCCAGGAACCTGAAGTCTGTCACTACTTCCACGACTTCCCCTTCTATTTGCCAAGGAGTGATGGGGCCGGATGCCATGATCTTAGTTTTTTTGATGTTGAACTTCAAGCCCACTTTTGCGCTCTCCTCTTTCACTCTGAGCAAGAGCTTCATAGTCCAACTTAGTGTTTTTGATGTTGTTCACAGACGTGTCATTGTTTCTCACATGGACCATGAGAAATGGGTAATGTTCTGTAGGCTTGATGAGTTTAGGGATCCTCTCTGTAATATCTTTAATTTTTGCCCCTGGCAAGCAACACACCTCTCAGGCCAGGGGGTCAGGCCTGAACACATGACATTCCGTACCCCTCAGCAGGGGGGTCGCCTATGACCAACACCTTCCTTTTCCTTCCAGTGCCATTTCTTTGCCTCTCCCTGTCTTTCTTCCTCTGTCTCTTTTGTATGTGTGATACTTCCACTGACAGTGCCTCCATCTCTGCCTCCACCGCAAGGGCCTGCAATCGATTCCTCCGTGCTGTCTCGCTCGATGCCTTTGGGGTCCTGCTGTAGTGCTCTGAGGAGACTTGTTAAGGCAGTCAACCACACTGTCGTCGCTTTGACTGGTCTCTCCTTCCCTATGCAGGACATCAAGGCTTCTGTTAATGAACTCTTCCCCTTCCTTGATCTCATGGAAAGTAGCAATCCTTTTATATCTCTCCGTCTTGTCCTCAGGGAGGAAGACAAGCATGGCACAGTCCCCGCAGGTGGCTGAAAATTGTCCGTGAGCGCTCATCATCTCTCGCCCAAGTTGATTCTTTCGCTTAGAAATGCCGTGGTGTGCTGCTGTACCCTGAGACTTAGAGGACTGAAAATGGCTACCTGAGCCAAAAGGGGAAATAAGGACAAAAATGTATTCTTTTCTTAAGCCTAAGATAATTGAAGGCTCACCCAGGAGAGGGCGGGGCCAGTGGTCAGTCCCAGGCAAAACTGCTAAAAGTTGCAGTTACACTCGGGCAAGAGAGACAAACAGAAACCACACTTCCTCAAACAAGCACCACTCTCCAACAGGCTATACACACCCACACACCCTCAAGCACCATCCTCCCACACAGTAACCCGAGTTCTGCCTCCACTCCAACAGCAGCTCCCTCTCCTGCCCCTTTTCAGAGCCCAGATGGCTGTGGTCATCTGGTGGTGCAGAACACCAAGGCTCAGCTCATTCAGAAAGTGGAAGGAGGGTCTTATAACAAAAGATGAATATAAGAAAATAACCAGTGCTTATAGAGAGAGAGTTAGGAAAGCCAGTTTGGTGTAGTGGTTAAGTGCACGGACTCTAATCTGGGAGAACCAGGTTTGATTCCCCACTTCTCCACTTGCACCTGCTGGATGACCTTGGGCAAGCCATCGTTCTGTCAGAGCTGTCCTTGAAAGGGCAGTTCTTAAACGAGCTCTCTCAGCCCCACCTACCTCACAGGGTATCTGTTGTGGGGAGAGGAAGGGAAAGGAATTTGTAAACCGCTCTGAGACTCCGAGTGAAGGGTGAGGTATTAATCCAATAGTGAGGAATTTCAGACAGATGATATAATCCGGAACAGTTCCCAAACGGTTTCTGGTCTGTCTTTTCAGACAGAACTGTTTTATAACCGGTTCCCTACTGGAATATATATATCTAATTTAACACACAAACGCTTCTGTCCCATTTAGGGAACAGAGCTGAAGCATTTTACCTGTCAACCGCTTCCAAGTAGTCTTCAGTTTCCTCTCCTGGTTCCGATGCGTTTTCCCCCCGCTGTTTTTTGCCAGCATGGGCGATCTCCAGCTTTTTTAAAAAAACGTTTGCTTTATAGCGCTATAACGCAACAGCATTATATCAACCCCATTGAAATTCCTGGAGTGTTTTGTTATAGTGCTATAGTGCTATAGCGCTCTAACGCGAATGTTAAAAAAAAAAGCTGGAGATCGCCCGCACAGGCGAAAAACGGCGGGGGAAAAGCAGTGCAGTCTGAGATGGCAAAACGCTTCAGATCCAGCTCTTTACCAGAAGGGGAAAGCCATGTGTGAAATGGCAGCCCTATACCGGTTTACTCCATGACGGATCAAAAACGGCTTCAAAATGGGTTAAAAAGGGTAATGTGAAATTCCTCCTCCTCTCTTCTTCTGAAGCTCGGCATGAGATTAGGCTAGCAAGAGGTGCTAAAAAGAACAAAAAAGGGTTCTTATTTTCAAAGTAAGAAAAAGAACAAGGACATGGCAGGGCCATTGCGGGAACAGGAAAATGAAATTGTAACAGGTGATGAAGAGAGGGCGGAGCTGCTCAGTTCCTACTTTTCTTCAGTGTTCTCTTGCGAGGGAAATGGTGCTTAACATGGCAAAAACTAAACACATGATGAGGGAAGGGAGTTGCAGCCTGGGATCGGCATAGGGGTGGTACATAAACAAACTAGTTTCTTTAAATGAAACTAAGTCCTCAGAGCCAGATGAACTGCATCCAAGGGTACTAAAAGAACTCATGGATGTAATTTCTGAGCCTCTGTCCATTATTTTTGAGAATTTCCAGAGAACAGGTGAGGTGCCAGAAGATTGGAGGTGGGCAAATGCTGTCCCCATCTTCAAGGAGGAGAAAAAAGAGGATCCAGGTACCAGCCTGTCAGTTTGACATCTATACTTGGGAAAGTTTTAGAACAAATCATCAGTCAGTCCTTGAGCATTTAGAAAGGATGGCTGTGGTTACTAGGAGCCAACATGGGTTCCTCAAGAACAAGTCATATCAGATTAACCTTCTCTCTTTTTTTTGGGAGAAAGTTACTACCTTTCTGGATCAGGGGAATGCTGTAGACATAGTGTATCTTGATTTCAGTAAGGCTTTTGATAAGGTTCCACATAATATTCTTGTTGACACACTGGAAAAATGTGGTTTGGATCCTGTGACTGGTTGACAGATCGCACCCAAAGAGCGCTTGTGAACAGTTCCTCTTCCTCTTAGAGAGGAACGACAAGTGGAGTATGTACTGGGCTATTTACTACCCTGAATTGCCGTCTTCCAAGACTGAAATTACCTGCTTGAGAGAAAACCTTCGCAGAATTCGGCTGCAAGGCTTGGCCCTTCTGTTGCGTGCCTGCAATCCTCTCTGTTCTATTCCTTAGTTCATGCTCAGCCTCTCTAGCAAACAGCTGAGCTGTTTTAAGCCTCTGAGCTGCAGACGCATGTTAAATAGTGGGTTCCATGGATGACAGACCCCAAGTCTAGTGATCAACTCTACTTTAATCACTGATTTTAGCAAGAAAAAAAGCTGCAGACCAGCACCTCAGCTTGGTTATATTGCATGCAGTGGCCACACTCCAACACACCCCACTCCCAAGATAGGCTATTTACAAAATTTTATATCTTAAGTGGTTCCTGCGAGAATCCTGTTGGTCTATTGTTATTCGGCTTCAAGCTCACCCTGTCTCTGGCAGCACAGTCCTACACCTTGATTGGTTCCTGCCAGAATCCTGTTGGTCTATTGTTATTTGGCTCCAAGCTCACCCTGTCTCTGGCAGCACAGTCCTACACCTTGGTTGGTTCCTGCCAGAATCCTGTTGGTCTAGTGTTATTTGGCTCCAAGCCCACCCTGTCTCCGGCAGCACAGTCCTACACCTTGGTTGGTTCCTGCCAGAATCCTGTTGGTCTAGTGTTATTCGGCTCCAAGCTCACCCTGTCTCTGGCAGCACAGTCCTACACCTTGCTTGGTTCTTGCCAGAATCCTGTTGGTCTAGTGTTATTTGGCTCCAAGCTCACCCTGTCTCTGGCAGCACAGTCCTACACCTTGGTTGGTTCCTGCCAGAATCCTGTTGGTCTAGTGTTATTTAGCTCCAAGCTCACCCTGTCTCCGGCAGCACAGTCCTACACCTTGGTTGGTTCCTGCCAGAATCCTGTTGGTGTATTGTTATTTGGCTCCAAGCTCACCCTATCTCTGGCAGCACAGTCCTACGCCTTGGTTGTTTCCTACCAGAATCCTGTTGGTCTATTGTTATTCCGCTCCGAGCTCACCCTGTCCTGCAATGTTTCAGTCCCAATATATAACAACACATGAAGGGGGGGGGGCTGCCTGTCCAGTCCAGTCCAAGGCAGGGATTTCTCTCTAAGCTGAGTTAGTGTGAGCTAGCTCACAGGTTTTTAGCCTCCGGCTCACACATTTTTGTCTTAGCTCAGGAAGGATGGCTCCAGAGCAAACCAATTATTTATTTACTTTTTGTTGTTGTTGTTCAGTCGCACAGTCGAGTCCGACTCTTTGTGACCCCATGGACCAGATCACGCCAGGCCTTCCGGACTTCCGCCGTCCTCTGAAGTTTGCTCAACTTCAGTAATTTATTTACTTACTTTCAATTTATATCCCGCCTTGCCGGTATGAACTGGCTCATTTATGCAGCAGCCAAATCGCTGGCTCACAATTTTAATGCTTGTAGCTCACAAAGTAGAATTTTTGCTCACAAGACTCCACAGCTTAGAGGGAGCGTTGGTCCTAGGCAGGGATTCCCCTCTTTCTCCTTCCGTCTCTGGGGCTGCAAAGGGAGAGTTTATTCCCGGGACGCAGGGAGCCCTTGAAGGGGGGGGGGGATTTCCAAATGCAGCCTCCTGCCCGGGAATCCGGTTCGGTCCCTTCCCCCCTCCAAGAAACACTGTTCAGAAGAACTTTTGTCGTGCCTCCTGGCTGCCTTTGAGGTCCGGCATTCTCTCCCCCCCCCCCGCGGCCCACGGGAAGCGCCGGGCTCTCGTCTATGGCTGAATCTGCATTGGTCTTTCCCACCGGTGTCCCAGCCTTTTTACTCCGTCTTCGAAAAAGCGGTCTACATTGGGTGTCGTTTTCACACCTCAAGAGTGCTAGCATACTTTTGCACGTCCACATATGTTTATCCTCCTTTCCTGGGGCTCCACTGTCATCGCATGTCTGCGGCTGCTTTAAAAGAATCTTCTCCAAACAACGGCTACAAGCATGGACGGCTTCAAAAGGGAATTAGATAGGCATCTGGAGCAGAGGTCCATCAGTGGCTATTAGCCACAAGGGATAGAGAGGGGCTCTGGGGCAAGGGATGCTCTGTCTTCTTGGTGCTTGGGGGGGGCAACAGTGGGAGGGCTTCTAATGTCCTGGAGCCACTGGTGGACCTCCTGATGGCACCTGGTACTTTTGGCCACTGTGTGGCAGAGTGTTGGACTAGATGGGCCTTTGTCCTGATCCAACATTGGCGTCTCTTATGTTCTTATAACGCTCAAACAAGCATAGAGGAAGACGGGCGTCACAGAAGCACCAAACTGATTTAAAAATGCAAATGCAGATTCGACCTATGTTTTAAAAAGAGCGGGGGTCTCATCTTGTCTAACCCCCCCCCCCCCCCCCCCTCTTCCTCCCCCCCCTGGGGGG
>NW_015167631.1:60578-66612 GCF_001447785.1 Gekko japonicus
TTGACTTGCATGGGCTCCATTGGAAAACATTACAGCAGAAGTAGAGTTGCAATAAAAATGCGGAACGGATTTTCCATTAGGGTAGATCCCCTCCGAGGGGAGCCCACCCCACGGGCAGAGTGGCTCCGGAGAGGCCGCCGCTGAACAGCAGAAGGCTTTGCTGGAGAGGAGGACGGGAGGACACGCAGTGTGCATTTGTCTGCAGCGCCGAAGAGGTTAAGACGGCGGAGCCTTGTGCTAGAGAGGCCGAGCAAGCAGGGGGGGGGGAAGAGGAGTGGGCTCTTGGTGGGCATGCGTATCGGGGGAGGGAGGGGCCGGCTTCTAAGCTAGGCGGTGCAGCCGGACCCGGGAAGGTCTCCTTAAAAGTAAGTCATGCATGCGGGCGGGGGGGGGGGGGGGTTTGTTGCGTGCCAGGCCGTGCCTATCCTGGGGTTGTTGCAGAGTCCTCCCTCCAGCGCAGCCCCTTTTCTCCCCCCCTCCCCCAGCGGATCTCTGTCTGCTGGAGGTCGGCTGCCATCCCGGGAGAACTCCAGGCCCCACCGTGAGGTTGGCAACCCCCGATAGGCCCCACTATAGAAGCAGGGTCGGGGGTGGGTGGCTGGGTGTGACAGCCGGTGTCTTTCAGTACGGGAATAGTTGAATGCACCAGACTGACTGTTCTCTTGCCTGTCCTTCTAATTCTGCAGACAGACAAAGCGACAGAAGGAGGCCTTTTTTGGGGGGGGGGGGGAGCAAGAAAGGGGTTGGGGGGGCAGGGTTCCTTCTAAGCTGAGTGAGTGTGAGCGAGCTCACAGTTTTTTAGCCTCCAGCTCACACATTTTTGTCTCAGCTCAGGAAGGATGTGGCTCCAGAGCAAACTAATTTATGCAGCGGCCAAATCGCCCGCTCACGACTTTAATGCCAGGAGCTCACAAAGTAGGATTTCTACTCACAAGACACCACAGCTTAGAGGTAACATTGTTGGGGGAGGGGAAGGGGAGTCCGGCCTGCCCTGGAACCGGCTGCAGCCCCATCCTGAGACCAATGAGACCCAGGGAGCAGAGGATCGGGAGGGAGGGATGGGGGTGGGGCTGCCAAGCGGACAGGCTGTGTGTGTGTGTGTGAGTGTGGGGGGGATCACGCCCAGCCCTCGGCTCCCCCCCGCCCATCGCTGCCACCTTGTGGAAGGGAAGGGGAAAGAAGGAGCCCGTCAAGCTCCGCCCGGCCAGTTGGAGTTGCGTCTGCCCGCTCGCTCTCCCCATCTCGCTTGCGCAGGCACACACTCCGCCCCCCCTTTCCCCAGGGCCTTCCCACAAGAAAGGGGTTAGCTACGGCCCTGCTTCCTGAGTCAGGCAGAGGAGAAGAGGCAAACAGAGCAGGTGAGGGGGCTTCCTCCAAGTGCGTCCAATTCAAGCAACAACATCGGGCCTTATCCTAAAGTTTCCCTGCCAGGTAACTGCCCAAGTTTTGATCATCCAGGTGGGAGATTTCATGGCCTCCTTCAGCAGCCTCTTCTACGAGAGAATTTCTGATTCCTCCAGATAACTCGGCAGGTCTGCTGATGGAAGGGTGCAGAGTCTGGGAGTGGGGCAGGATCCATTCCTTGGTCTCTTTTCTGTTCCATCTCTGACCCCTCTCCCTCGCTGCTTTTTTCAGATGTGGGGACCATCCCTGAAGATGGAAGCTACAGTCCCTGAAGCGGAAGGAGCTTCCTTGGAGCAAGGGCAGAGGGCGCAGGCCATGGAGCGTGCCCAAGATCCAATCTCCTTGGGTAAGAACTCATTGTGCCTATATACGATCTGGGCATCCAGTGAAAGGTAGAGAGCACAGTTCCCTCTAAGCCGCAGTAGGGGGCGCTGGCACACAACATTTCAGAGGCCTGCTCACAAACCAAGCTTCCATAGGAAACAATGGAGGATGGGGGCAACCTCCTTCTTGGGCCCAATAAAATTGGATCCCAGGAGCTTTGGGGCGGGGCTTATGACAGATGCGATGCGATGCCATGTTGATGCTGTATTTGGCTGAAAACCTGGTTGGGAAGTGAGCCTGCCCAGAGGCACTCTGAAAACTCACTCCTATTCCCCTCGAGTCTCCAGATGCGCTCAAGTCATGTCTGTTTCCGAATGTGATGGTGACGTGTCATGCAACATCTTTCCCTCCCCGCAGAGCAAACACAGGTCTCACAGAAGTCTGAACTATGCTGGCCGCATTCATAATCCCTGAGGCTCATGGGGTACCATATGCTTCTCTTCCGCCTCTCCCAGAATACAGTAAAAGGTGTTTAAAAATGTGTTGAGTGTACACAGGGCGAGGTTTCACAACCCTGGGAAGGGTGCATGTGTGAAGCAGGGAACCAGCAAGCCAACACCCTTCCTTCCTCCTTTGTCTCAGGAACAGGCAGTGAAGAGATGCTGTTGAGCCGACAGCTTTTCAGAGGTGTGGAAACGGCTGCCGTACCTCCAATCCAGGTAGGAGAGGTGAGTGTTATGGGATTCTGGGACCCCCGGACTGTTTCCCTGGGACCCTCCCGTTCCCCTTTAGTTCTCTTATTGGTTGGGTGGAGACTGGGAAGGGAGTGACTGAATCCATAGAGAGAAAGACCACAGTTCTCAAACAACAACAGTTTATTACAATACAAGCTTCTTAAGGACAGAAAGCACTTTAGCACGTACATATCTTTTAGGGCGAAAACATAACATTTCCATATTCAGCTCAGAATACTTCAGCACAAACCTAGTGCACTAGTGTGAAATAGAGAGCGCCCTGCTCTAGTCTACAAGAGCTCACAGAGAGCTGATTGAAGACCAGCCCAGCGCAAAGAAGGCTTCACCAATTTATACCCTCAGCAGTGTTCCCTCTAAGCTGAGTTGGTGTGCGCTAGCTTAGTTTTTTTAACCTCCAGCTCACACATTTTTGCCTTAGTTCAAGAAGGGTGGCTCCAGAGCAAGCTAGTTTATGCAGCAGCCAAATCGCTCGCTCACAACTTTAATGCCAGTAGCTCACAAAGTAGAACTTTTGCTCGCAAGACTCCACAGCTTAGAGGGTGCATTGACCCTCAGTACCCAAAGGTTCAGCCCACATGGAATAGCACACTTTTAGCAGAAGGATATCAAAATAAAAAGAACAATTTTCTCCTTGAATTCATACCCAGGTTACCCTAGACAGTCAAGGATGTTATGTGTAGACTTTATTGTGACCTTATTGGAAGCACAGACACCTCCTTCAGCAAGTATGTTGCAGGTCAGAAGCTACAAACCTTCTTACGAGGAGTCTTTGACACAGTATGAGGGTGAAGTGGTAGAACTAGAGAAATGTAAACAAGTCTTTTTGGAGCAGAGTGCCTTGTCAGGCTAGAGAGAGAGGCTTGAGAGATGACAGTAGCTAAGCCTGCAAAGCCTTATGGGAGAGGAACCAGACAGAGAGGCCTCAGCCAATCCAGGCTGTTATACAGAAATTCCTATTGCTTATTTTTCTGCCACAATGAGATGAGCAGGAGGTACAGTCCAGGTCTGTCATGACCCCCTGTGGGTCGCCACCTTCAGCTGCCACCACTCTGGACTTAGAGTCCCTTGGGAAGGCCCAGAGTACCCACTCAAGCCCATCCAAAATGCCCCTTTTAAGTCAAGAAATATAGGCATGATGACCAGGCAGAGAACATTAAACAAATGGTTTAGTAATATAGCAATGGGGCACTGAAAACAAGACAAGGTGCTTAATATATATAACAGTGTCTAAAGGCAAAATCAATCAAATCTAACATGACTTCCTATTTCACTTAACTGTTTACTATTCCAGACCCACAGCCTCTTATGCCAGGCCTCCCAAGTGAGGGATGTTCCTCTCAGCTTAACTCTGTGAGATACAAGAACACAGTTCCCTTCAGTTTAGCTCTGTGAGAGGAAAGAACACCGTTTTCCACAGCCCACAAAGTATGTAACAATCACCTCATAGAATCCCTGGACACTGATTGGTCACAACCATCACTAAGCATTGTGGGGGTTGTAGGCTGTCTGCTTTCCACTCCCACACAGGTCTCTAGAGGCCTAGTCCTGCACAGATCATGACAGGATCCGTCTTCCTTTCTCAGGGGAGCAGTTACTCCTGCAGTTTCTACAAGGTGTCTGGGTGAGAGATCCTCTGAACGCCATTCCCTTTACCCATCCCAAGCCTGACATCCTACACCTTCCCAGTCTGCTCCCTTCAGGGGTGCAATGTCTGCCTGGCGTGATCTCTGAGAAGGGAATCTGCTTTTCCTTTCAGGGTCCCTTTTCCTTTGAGGAGGTGTCCGTCGATTTCACTGAGGCAGAATGGGCCCTGCTGGATCCGGGACAAAGAGCTCTGTACAGGGAAGTCATGCTGGAGAACTACGAGAATGTGGCCTTTCTGGGTGAGGATCTTTCCTTGGTGCCAGAGGTGCAAATTGCTGCCACTCTGAGGAGGCATGAATCAAAATATTGAATAGCTGTTCACAGTTTTGAGGCCTGTCCCGCTACTTTGGGGGGGGGGGCTGTGGCTTCCTGGCAGAGCATCTGCTTGGCGTAGAATCATAGAATGTTAGAGTTGGAAGGGACCTTGTAGGTCATCTAGTCCAACCCCCTGCACTGCAGGAGCATAGCTGAAAGATAGCCCTACATACCTACAACATACCTGAAAGATGGTCGTCCACCCTCCGCTTGAAAACATCCAGTGAAGGAGTATCCACCACCTCCCGAGGAAGACTGTTCCACTGCTCAACCACCCATACAGTTAGGAAGTTTCTCCTGATATTTAGCCGGTAATGACTTCCTTGTCATTTCCACCCATTAGATCTAGTCTTGTGATCCGGAGCAAGAGAGAATAGATCTGCTCCATCTTCTACCTGACAGCCCTTCAAATACTTGAAGACTGCAATCATGTCCCCTCTAAGCCTTCTCTTTCCCAGGTTAAACGTACCCAACTCTTTCAGCCTTTCCATGTAAGACTTGGATTCCAACCCTCTCACCATCCTGGTTGACCCGCTTTTAAAAATTTGTTGTTGTTGTTGTTGTTCAGTCGCACAGTCGTGTCTGACTCTTCACGACCCCATGGACAACATCACGCCAGCCCCTCCTGTCTTCCGTCATGCTCCGGAGTTTGCTTACTTTCATGTTCATTGCCTCGATAACACTGTCTATCCATCTCATCCTTTGCTGTCCCCTTCTTCTTCCTCCTTCAATCTTTCCCAGCATCAGGGTCTTCTGCAGTGAATATAGCGTATAGCAAAAAACGTAAAAACCAACAATAAAACTTTCTTCAAATACATTAGAACAGGGGTCGTTTCATAGAAAAAGAGCTAGGGGAACTCATTAGCATAACTCATTAGCCTATGCCACACCCCCTGACATCACCGGAAGTGTGTCATAAGGCCACACACCCTACCCCAACGGTCCAAGCCGCCGCCGGCCTTGCAGCTCCACTGCCGAGCCCCATGAGGGGCCGGCGGTGGACCTGCAAGGCCGGCGGGAATGCAAGGAAGCCCGGGAAGGCCCTCACTGGCCCCAGGCAGGCAGGGGTGGGGAGAGGCAGGGAGGGAGCAACTTACCCTCCCTCTTCTCCTGCCTCCTCTTGGCTGAATGAGGGCTGGAAGCGGGAGGCCGGAAGCAGGGGGCGGGGCTTCGCCATGTGCCCCCCCGTACCTCACCTGGGGGAACTGCGTTCCCCCGCGTTCCCCCCCGAAATGACCTCTGTCTATGACCTAATTCATATGCTTTCTGACCAGTGATCCAGTTACCATGATGAAAATATGCTTCTCCTTCTTCCACACATCTAATGCAATGTGTAACACAGATATCTCAGGGGAACAGCCAACTTTCCCTTTATAAAAAGGAGGGAACGATCATGCAAAATAGGCTTCTGGGCACACAAGAGGTGCAAAGAAGACGAGATTGGATTTATACCCCGCCCTTCACTACCCAAAGGTGTCTCAGAGCGGCTTACAAACTCCTCTCCCTTCCCCTCCCCACAACAGACACCCTGTGAGGTAGACGGGGCTGAGAGAGCTCTTGACAGAAACTGCTATTTTTCAAGAACAGCTCTT
>NW_015167631.1:67629-83701 GCF_001447785.1 Gekko japonicus
CTTTCCCTATGAGGAAAGGTTAAAGCGCTTAGGGCTCTTTAGAGGGGTGACATGATTGAGGTTTATAAGATTATGCATGGGATAGAGCAGGTAGAGAAAGAGGTAGAGAAAGAGGTACTTTTCTCCCTTTCTCACAATACAGGAACTCGTGGGCACTCAGTTAAATTGCTGAGCGGTCAGGTTAGAATGGATAAAAGGAAGTATTTCTTCACCCAAAGAGTGATTAACACATGGAATTCACTGCCCCAGGAGGTGGTGGCAGCTACAAGCATGGACGGCTTCAAAAGGGAATTAGATAAGCATATGGAGCAGAGGTCCATCAGTGGCTATTAGCCTCAAGGTATAGATAGGGGCTCTGGGGCAAGGGATGCTCTGTCTTCTTGGTGCTTGGGGGGGTCAACAGTGGGAGGGCTTCTAATGTCCTGGCCCCACTGGTGGACCTCCTGATGGCACCTGGTATTTCTGGCCACTGTGTGGCACAGAGTGTTGGACTGGATGGATCTTTGGCCTGATCCAACATTGGTGTCTCTTATGTTCTTATGATGAGTCCAGCCTTGAAAAAGATAAGGATGTTACCTGCAGGAAGACTCAAGTCATAAACACCTACAACTCAGAGTAGGCCACGTAATAATCACGTAAACCCTTGGGGAAACTAGGATGCTTTGCCTCACAGATCTGTTTCCCTTATAGTGGTTGGGATTGTGGGCTTTGATCTTGACCATGGTTTCATCCTTCCAGAAGAATTTTTATTCTTGAATGTCTTTCCTTCCCCACAGAATAATGATCTCTTTCTCTCTGTCTTTCTGTGAACAAAGGCAGGAATATAAGAGAGACTATGGTGGAGATAGACTACGGCCTTGCGTCTAAAGAAGGGCTGAGGATTTCCTCAAGAGGATCCCAAGAGCACATTTCCTTCCCAAATGAGCGGGCTGAGAGTGAGTATCCTTCACGGTTATGTCAAGGGAAGAAGCAAGGAAGTGCCATGGGGGATTTCTGGTTCAATTCTGAGCAACGCTTCGTACAATCATACAGCCTGCTGGGGAAGGAGGGAGGGCCTGAAATCTGGAGGCTCAGAAGCTCCTTCTGGGCAAGAGCGCACCTGTGGCAATTGAGAGGGTGAGGTATCCTTAAATACTAGATTTTCTGGGGAAAGGTGGAGGGGTGGTTAAGATCAGCCAAGGTGGACAAGGCCAAAGGGCCATCAATCCTTTTCTACTGCAGTCACATAGATGCCTCTGGACATTACCAGCCCTCCCAGGTGCTAACAGGATCACTCTATTTATTCCAGCAGAGGATGGTCAGAGGAATGAAGAGGGTGAGGAACTTCATCAGCAAATGGCAGATAAAGTTAAAAATGAAGACTTGAAAGAAAATGTTAGGAATCGAGGTGGACCAATCAGAAAGAAAGACTCTGGAAATAGATTCAATAGTAATGGCCATCTTCAACTTCACCGAAGAATCCACGCAGTGGAAGAACCTTTTGAATGCTCAAAGTGTGGAAAGTCATTCAATACTAGTGGTCATCTTCAAATTCACCGAAGAACCCACACAGGGGAGAAACCCTTTGACTGCTCAGAGTGTGGAAAGAGATTCAGTCAGAGTGGCACACTTCAGAAGCACCAAAGATCCCACACAGGGGAGAAAGTCTTTGAATGCTCAGAGTGTGGAAGGAAATTCAGTCAAAGTTGCAGTCTTCAGAAGCACCAAAGAACCCACACAGGGGAGAAACCCGTTGAATGCCCAGATTGTGGAAAGAGATTCAATACTAGTGGCCATCTTCAAATTCACCGAAGAATCCACACGGGGGAGAAACCTTTTGAATGCTCAGAGTGTGGAAAGAGATTCAGTCAGAGTTGCCATCTTCAAGGGCATCTAAGTACCCACGCAGGGGAGAAACCCTTTGAATGCTCAGAGTGTAGAAGGAAATTCAGTAAGAGTTGCAATCTTCAGAAGCACCAAAGAACCCACACAGGGGAGAAACCCTTTGAATGCCCAGAGTGTGGAAAGAGATTCAGTCAGGGTGGCTCTCTTCAGAAGCACCAAAGAACCCACACAGGGGAGAAACCTTTTGAATGCTCAGAGTGTGGAAGAAAATTCAGTCAGAGTTGCCATCTTCAGAAGCACCAAAGAACCCACACAGGGGAGAAACCTTTTGAATGCTCAGAGTGCGGAAAGAGATTCAGTGAGAGTGGCAATCTTCAGAAACACCAAAGAACACACAAAGGGGAGAAACCTTTTGAATGCTCAGAGTGTGGAAAGAGATTTAGTCAGAGTGGCTGTCTTCAGAAGCACCAGCGAACCCACACAGGGGAGAAACCTTATGAATGCTCAGATTGTGGAAAGAGATTCAGTCGAAGTGACAGTCTTCAACTTCATCGAAGAACCCACACAGGGAGAAACCTTTTGAATGCTCAGAGTGTGGAAAGAGATTCAATCAGAGTGGCAGTCTTCAACGTCATCGAAGAAGCCACACAGGGGAGAAACCTTTTGAATGCTCAGAGTGTGGAAAGAGATTCAGTCAGAGTGCCCATCTTTAACAGCATCAGAGAACCCACACATGGGAGAAACCATTTGAATGTTCAGTGTGTGGAAAGAGATTCATTTGGACTGCCTATCTTCAATGGCATCCACACACGGGAGAAACATTTTGAATGATCAGAGTGTGGAAAGAAATTCATTCGGAGTGCCCATCTTCCACATCATCAGAGAACCCACACAGGGGAGAAAACTTCTGAATGCTCAAAGCATGTAAAGAGATTCAGTCAGAGTGACAATCTTGTACTGTGATGAGGAACCCGTACAAGGAGAAACGATGTAACTGTGTAGCTGTGAAAACAGCTGCTCTTCTATTTCACACCTTAAAGACAACAACAGAGTATGCAAAGCTGTGAAAAGATAAAAAATGCTGTAAGTAACTTTTAAAAAAATAATTTTTGTTAAGTTTTTAAAATACAGAGGGGTAAGGAAGGGGAAGGGGGAAGTGGTAGGGGAAAGGGCAAAAGTTATAATGTGGGCGTGGTGTTGCTGATCTCTAAGATGGACACCT
Source organism: Gekko japonicus (assembly GCF_001447785.1). Classification (NCBI taxonomy): domain Eukaryota; kingdom Metazoa; phylum Chordata; class Lepidosauria; order Squamata; family Gekkonidae; genus Gekko; species Gekko japonicus. Next base: position 70,676 of record NW_015167631.1, read on the forward strand.
GAATGCAGAGCTCCTGGCTGAAATCTCCTCTCGACTGCAAAATCACGGCTCAACTCTCTTTACATCTCCAGAATTATTATGGGGAAAACAGGGAACAAAGGCAAACCAATTAAGCTAGTTTGGTGTAGTGGTTAAGTGTGTGGACTCTAATCTGGGAGAACCGGGTTTGGTTCCCCATGCCTCCACTTGCAGCTGCTGGATGACCTTGGGCAAGTCATAATTCTGTCAGAGTTGTTCCTTCAGGGACAATTCTCTCAGAGCTCTCTCAGCCCCACCTACCTCACAGGATGTCTGTTGTGGGGAGGGGAAGGGAAAGGAGTTTGTAAGCTGCTCTCCTGAGACTCCGGGTGAAGGGCGGGGTATAAATCCAATCTCCTCCTCCTCTTTAGAACACCGTTCAAGCCTGTTTTCCTAAAGGTAACAAGCAGATGGCCTCCACTGACTCCTCCAGCCTTGACAATGAAATGGCAGCTGACGATGCAGACCAGAGAGCAGATGGCCTTGCTGCCTTTCATCAGGAGGCTTTTGAAGCTATCCAAACACTGGAAACCAACATGTTGAATAAACTGACTAACATTTTACAACCCCTCACAGATCAAATTACAGAGCTCAAGGCTTCCTTAGACAAAGTTGCAGAGACTGCCGATTCTGCACTCAATCATGCCTTTACTCTTCAGGATGACGTACGTTACTTTTATCAGTGTGACGACTGGACTGCTGATAAAATCGTCGTAATTGAAAATCAACTTAAAGCCTGCAACCTAAAACTCCGAGGGATCCCTGAACAAGTGGAAGATTTCACCGAGCTGTAGCCCCTGGTAGCTACATGGCTAGCCAAAACTTTAAATTTAGATGAAGAAATATTGCCAATACTTGAAGCTGCTTACAGACTGGGACCAATTAGGAGACAGCAAAGACCTTTGTGAGATTTACAAACTCACAAATAAGAGCTAAAATCCTCTCTATGGCACGTTCTACTGGCTCTTTAATGTTTCAAGACCATAAGGTAGAAATCCTGCAAGATTTGTCTTCAGAAACACTACAAAGAAGGAAAGCCCTGAAGCCAGTTATCACTATGCTTACTGAGGCAAAAATCAAGTACAGATGGATTGCTTTTTACAAACTTCAAGTCGTTTATCAGGATCAGACCTTTCAAGAACAAGACCTTGACAGCAGCATGCAATTACTTAAAGAGCTGAATCTTGATCTCCCTCAAAATATACAGAAAGACAACATTCCAGTGAGACCAACTGAGACAGCTATCTGATGGAACAGAGCATAGTCGAAGCGCCACTGAAGAAAAGCCTTAAACCCAAACTGTGTTCCATAAAATAGGTTTATTATAGGCCAACACTAACATTATTTTAGTATTTTACCATTATTCTTATTCATATACATCAACTTCATTATAATAAGAGACTTACTTTATACAGAGTTGAGGGTTTTGATATTAGAGAGTACACTTTTAATATTGTATGTCGGGGGCAATGCTCCCTCTAAACTGTGGAGTCTTGTGAGCAAAAATTCTACTTTGTGAGCTACTTGGCATTTCTGTGTTATACCTCTGAGGATGCCAGTCATAGCTGTTGGCGAAACGTCGGATTCTACTATGCCAAGACCATGGCCATACAGCCCGGAAAATCTACAACTAATGAACTCTAGCTGTGAAAGCCTTCAACTGGCATTAAAGTTGTGAGCAGGGGTCATTTCGTAGAAAAGAGGTGCAGGAGCTCATTAGCATAACTCATTAGCATGACTTATTTGCATATGCCACACACCCTGACATCACCGGAAGTGTGTCAGAAGGCAACACCCACCGCTCAGGCTCCACTGGACTGTTTTGGATTGCTAGCTATTGGGGGGAGAGGAACCTACAGATCTGTCCTCGCAGAGGAGGGAGAGCTTGTACCTGAATAAAACTTGATCTTAAAGGTGCCACTGGACTGTTTTGGGCCAGGGGGCGGGGGTGGGGGGCTCTGCAGCTTACCTGGCTGCTTCTTGCTCTGACTGAGGGCTGCTGGGAGCAGGGGGTGGGGCTTGTTGCATGTGCCCACCCCCTGGGCTCTTTACTGCCAGAGCTCAGCTCCTGTGCGCTCCTGCAGGAAATGACCCCTGGTTGTGAGCAAGTGATTCAATTACTGCATAAATTAGTTTGCTTTGGAGCCATCCTTGCTTAGCTAAGACAAAACGTGTGTGAGGCGGAGGCTAAAAAACTGAGCTAGCTCACACTAACTCAGAGGGAACACTGGTTGGGGGGGAGTGCCACAGTGTTCACGGGGTTTTTTGCTCCCTTTGAATCAGAAGTGTTTCTTGTTAAAGAGACATTTTGCGTTCCTCATACTTATAATTTAATATTATAGTCCCAAATAAGAGAAGGCAGAGCTCAAAAAAGTAAGCTCTGCAGTCGTGTTGTACTACTTCTTTTTTGTGCCTTTTAATTTACAGAAAATGTAATTAGTTCTTATATGGAATGTTTGTTACAGTTAAGCAACAAATAGTAGCAACTAGTTCTTATAGTGTTAGCATTGGAATGTTTTTCATAGTTAAGCAACAAGCAGCAGCAACATATGAGTGTTCTCTTTACTCAAGGGCCTTCTAATTAGTTTTTAAATCCTTTTTACCTGGTCACTGGGTTTTAATCATTTGAGCAAAGGGTTCATAGCTTTGATGTCATTAAAACTGTAAATATGATGACTTTTATTCTCATTATTTAAAATCCTCAAAGCAGCAAGTTTACAGGTTATGTGCAAAGCCCCGAGGATTTCTGTATTATGTTGTTGGGACTTCAACACACAGGCAGAGGTACTTAACTATAAGAATTATACAGAAGCAACCAAGTTAATTTGTATAATCTTGTTATATTTCACTGCACTTTGCAGATTTCTCAATGTTATAACATTTATGAGGTTCTTCAAAATTTTGACTGGGAACAATCTTAATCTTATGCTTATGCTTTGTTGGTACTTCTCATATGCTATCGACAACTTAGGTATAATGAAAGACTCTACTGTTATTCCCTTCTCTTTTTTTAATTACCATATAGCATGGCTTCATCTCAATTAAAATTCCTATCTTTACATTTCAGAGGCATTAACAATTTAATCAAGAGAAAGAGAGTTGCCTCAGCTATTATACACCAAAAACCTGATGTAGTAATGCTTCAGGAAACACATCTGAAAGGCATGCAATCCTATGTTTTTAACTCAAATTCATTGTCTTCTCAGTACCAAGGCCAAGGATCCTCAAAGGCTAGAGGAGTGGCAATTTTAATCAATAAGACAGTCAGATTTAAAACAGACAGCATAATAAAAGATCCCCATGGCAGATTTATATTTTTAAAAGGATCCTTAAATGGAAAACTATGGCATCAGTATACTCACCAGATGGAGGACAAATTACCTTCATTGGAAAAACTATCCAAACTAAAACAATTTCAACAAAGTCTTATTATTTTAGGAGGGACTTAAATTACATTGTGGATTATTCACTAGATAGAAAGACATGGAAATGAAAAGGATTTTACATATTATTCCCCTCATCACCAAATTCACACCAAGACGCCGAGCCGACAAGCCGAGCCGAGAAGAAAAGATCAACCAGTCCCTCCACTGGGTGCCAGTAGGGTTGTCCCCACCCCCAGTATCTGTGGCCATAGGTAGGGATAACTGATTAACTGTAAGCTGCTCAGAGACCCCTTGGGGGGTTCGAGCGGGGTAGTAAGTTGAAAGATAAATTTTAAAAAATAAAATAAAATAAAAATTGACTATTTTTTAATTTCGAAACCTATTACTAACTTGATCCCAAAAATTGATAGAGGCTCAAAGATCTGGTCTGATTATTCTTGGCTAGAATTTTATATGGTAGATGAAGGAAAAAATGAGCGCACATTTAATTGGAGACTAGATAAGAGATTTTTATTAATGAAGTTGGTTACTGATACCATAGAAACTGACATAAAGGGATACTTTAAATACAATTCAAATTGTGGTGTTCCAAATCACATGGTTTGGGATGCCTTTAAAGCAGTTCTTCAAGGAAAATTCATAGCTCTAGCTATAAGAAAGAGAAAAATAAAATAAGAGTTAATAACTAGTATTTCAAAACTAGAAGACATGTACAAAAAATTTGGAAACAAAAAATTCTGGAAAGGAAAAAATTGGATTCTTTGGAGGTTTCACATATCCAAAAACAGATGCTTTTCACTAAACAAAAATACTGGTTCAGAGGACCACATTCAACGAAGATATTATCTTGGAAGGTCAAACAGAAATTAGCATCTAATTCTGTACATCAAATTCATAATAAAAAATTAAATTGTAAAGCAAAAGAAATCGTTGACACCTTCAAGAATCATCCTTCTGAAGACACCTTCACTCTAATGATCCTTCTGAAGACAAAATTAAACACTTTTTAGAAAACCATCCATTAACCAAACAGATTTCTCCCCAACATAGAGCCTTATTGGATCATTAGTTGCTGTAGATTTTCCGGGATGTGTGGCTGTGGTCTTGGATCGACCATTTACAGCTCAAGAAATACAAGATACTATCAAGTCTTTAAAGTCAAACAAATCCCCTGGCCAAGATGGATATACAGCAGAATGTTACAATCAATTTAAGCATCTGATCTCTGAACCCCTTGCAGAGACCTGTAATTATAGTAATTCCCAAAAAGGACAAAGACCTATTGAACCCTGGCTCATATTAGCCAATTTTCCTGTTGAATCAAGACTACAAAATGTTTACAGCCACATTAGTTTCTAGAATAAACGCTTTTATAGAACAGTATGTTCACCATAATTAGACAGGTTTCATTCCAAACAAAGACCTAACTGACAATACTAGAAAAGTTCTTAATATCATTCAGTACTGCAGACTATTTCATATTGACCTCTCATTTATTTTATCAATTTATTTTGAAAAAGCCTTTGATACTGTTGAAACATCTTATTTACTATCATAAGATATGAAATTTGATTGTAACTTCTTGAGGGCAGTCAGCACTCTGTATGATTCTCCTAAAGCTATGGTTTATATAAATAACATAGATTTGGAAGAATTTACCCTAAATAGAGGTACAAGACAGGGGTGTCCACTGTCGCCCCTCTTATTGATATTGGTGATTAAGCTTTTGGCACAGGCTATTTGCACTTGCATTCTCATTCCAAGTTTTTACCCTACAAGATCAAGAAGTGAAACTTAGTTTATTCACAGATGACATGGCCATCTTCAGCACACATCCTGAAATTTCTCTACCTGCCATCACTGAACTTCTACAATCCTGAACTCTAATGTCTCAGGTTTACAAGTAAATCCCTCGAAATCAATCTTATACCCTATTCTAATATCACCACAGCAAAACGAAGTTATCCAGTCAAAATATGAATTTAGCTGGGTGGATAAATACTGGATATACCTGGGTTTGAAAATCCCTCTGAACCTTGCAGATATTCTCAAATTCGATCACCAAACCCTGAATCATTCTATAATGAATCTCCTGAAAAGTGGAATGTCAAATCTGTCCACATAGGAAAAAAATTCAAATTATTAAAACGTTTATATTCCCAAAATTTCTTTCTCTGTTGGGATTTACCTATAAGAATACCAGACTAATTATTCAAAATGTGGCAGAGATCATTCTCTAAATGCATCTGGAACAATAAAAGGCCCAGGGTTAGCTACAACACACTGAAAAAACCACATAACCAAGGAGGGTTGGCCTTACCTGATCTTACACGCTATTATGAGGCAGCTACCCTTCTCGGTTTTGTCAAACGGTACACATCAACTTTCCATACAGATTGGAAATCGATAGAGAATCAATATTTGGACAAAAGATCCTTTCAAGAAATCATATGGGACCAGCCGAAGAATAGACCATGGAAAGCTGAGGGAAACATTTTCCTAGCAAATACTATTAACATTTGGGATAAATTGAGACCTATAACAGCACCTAGAATATCCCCCTTTTCTCATTTTACAGGTCAATCCTGGTTCCAGCCAAGATTTCAACCTTCCACTTTCACTGCTTGGAGATCATCAAATTTTACCGAATTTGTAGATGTCTGTGCTGGAAATAAACTGGTTGAAAAACAAAAAGAAGGGGGGAAAACTATTAAATGGTTTGAATATTTACAAATCTGCCATTTTATAACCTCAATCTCACAAAGATACAATCTCTCCAGACCACTTACCTTTTTTGAATGTATCCTCAAAACTGAAAATTCAAGTTTTAAGGGCTTGATATCATTTTTTAAATAAAAATTAACAGATTGCAAATCTCCTATTTCTTATCAACACCCCTGGCAAGAGGAATGTGGAAAAAAACATTAACTCAAGAGGACTGGCATCAGATTTGGTCTTCCTGTAACCTAACTTCTAATGTCTTGAATGTTCAAATACAAAGCCAAAAATTACTTTCGAGATGGTATCTGATGCCCAGGAGACTATATTATATTTCTAATAGACGCTCCCCTCTTTGTTGGAAGTCATGTGGGCAAGAAGGCAGTTACATTCATTGCTGGTGGGAGTGTAAGAGGGTTAGGGATTTCTGGGAGATGATTTTGACTTAAATTAAGATTATCACACAGTATGACCTGCCAAGACAACCAGCATTAATTCTCTTAGATCTATGGCAAGACACATCAGTCCCCCAAATTCATAAAAACTTGATATCAACCTTATTAGTAGCTGCCAAGATGGTCATTGCCATTAAATGGAAAGATCCTGCCTCACTTCATTTGAACTTGTGATATTCAAAGGTCTGAGAACTATATGCAATGGACAAAATTGCAGATAGTACGGGCATATTTAGAAACATAGGAAGCCATGTTAACGTAATGAATAAATGGTTTCCATTTCTAGAGGCATCATTTCTACCTTCCTTATTTACAGGGGTCATTTAGTAGAAAAAGAGGTGCAGGAGCTCATTAGCACAACTAATTGGCCAACTTATTTGCATATGCCACACCCCCTGACATCACCGGAAGTGTGTCAGAAGGCAACACCCACCGCTCAGGCGCCACTGGACTGTTTTGGATTGCTCGCTATTGGGGGGGGACATGCAGATCTGTCCTCGCAGAGGAGGGAGAGCTTGTACCTGAAAAAGACTTGGTCTTAAAGGTGCTACTTGACTGTAGTGCCCGGGGGGCCAGGGGGGGGGGGGGCTCTGCAACTTACCTGGCTGCTTCTTGCTCTGACTGAGGGCTGCTGGGAGCAGGGGTGGGGCTTGTTTATGTGCCTGCCCCCTGGGCTCTTTACTGCCGGAGCTCCGCTCCTGTGCGCTCCTGCAGAAAATGACCCCTGCTTATTTATCAAGGAGATAGTTGGATATCCCTGGGGCTGGGGACTGCTAGAAGATGTTGATTCATAGACCTCAGTGCCCTCCGGGGCTCATATGGGGAGAGGCAGTCTCAAAGGTATGCTGGCACCTGGCCGTATAGGGCTTTAAAGGTAAGTACCAGCACCTTGAAATGGATCCAGAATTCAATAGGCAGCCAGTGCAGTTCACGCAGCACTGGGTGGATGCGAGCCCACACAGGCGTTGCCGTCAGCATCCACGCTGCCATGTCCTTCACTAGCTGCAACTTCCGGAGCAGGATCAAGGGCAGCCCCCACGTAGAGAGAGTTACAATAGTCCAATCTGGAAGTGACCATTGCATGAGTCACTGTAACTAGGTCTCGTGGGGTGAGGTAAGGGGCCAACTGCCTGATCTGCCTCAGATGAAAAAAGGCCAACCTGGCAGTGGAAAGGGAGGCGTCCAGGAGCACCCCCAGACTCTTCACCCTCGACGTTGGCACCAGTGGAGCCCCATCGAAGGCTGGGAGCCTGATTCCCTGACTCAATCCCCCACGGCTCAGGTACAGGACCTCCGTCTTAGATGGATTTAGCTTCAGTCGGCTCTGCTGCAACCATCCAGCCACAGCCTGTAATTCCTCATCCAGATCACATGGGGCCGTGTCCAGGCAGCCTTCCATCAGTAGATAGAGCTGGGTGTCATTTGCATATTGGTGACAACCCAGCCCATAACCTCGGATAAGAACATAAGAGACGCCAATGTTGGATCAGGCCAAAGGCCCATCTAGTCCAACACTCTGTGTCACACGGTGGCCAAAAATACCAGTTGCCATCAGGAGGTCCACCAGTGGGGCCAGGACATTAAAAGCCCTCCCACTGTGGCCCCCCCAAGCACCAAGAAGACAGAGCATCACTTGCCCGAGAGCCCCTATCTATACCTTGTGGCTAATAGCCACTGATGGACCTCTGCTCTGATGGATAATATGGGCGAGGGGGCACATATAGCTATTGAACAACATGGAGATAATTGCTCCCTGTGGCACTCTACATTCTAGCGGATGCCATTGTGATAACTCGCCCCCCAAGCACCACCATCTGTCCCTGACCCTGGAGAAAGAAGGTCAGCCACTGCAAGGCAAGCCCCTGTATCCCGGCAATGGCGAGGCAGTGGGTTAACACCTCATGGTCAACCATATTGAACGCCACCGATAGATCAAGAAGAAACAGCAGCAACGACCCACCTCGATCCAGATGTCTCTGAAGGTCATCCACAAGGGCAAACCGCACCTTCTCAGTCCCATGGGCAGGGCGAAAGCTGGACTGGAAGGGATCCAGGATCTTAGCCTCATCCAGGAAAACGTGAAGGTGTGATACCACTGCCCTCTCTACCACCTTGCCCAAGAACGTTTATTTATTTATTATGAGATTTCTATCCCGCCCTACCCAGTGACTCAGGGCGGCTAACAACACTGGGCGGTAGTTATTGAGGGCCATTGGGTTCAACGACAGTTTTTTAAGGAGAGGGCAAACTACCGCCTCCTTCAATCCCCCTGGGAAAGTCCCTGTTGAAAGGGACAAGTTGAGTCCCCCCAGGAACATTCAAGGCAGATCAAAGGGTTCCATCTTGCTTGCTCCCCAAATCTAGTTCGATGTGTCATTGGTGGCGGCGGCGGCACAGCACCAGGATCCCCGCGATGAGGCATAGGACTCCAGTGGTCAGCAAGGACGGCGTAGTTGTAACTCATATGAGGGGCGCCGATAATGGGCGGGAAGTGCCGTGGCTCTGCGGGCTCTACACCCTCCACTTCCCTCAATTTCGTAGCCCTGGCAACCGCTGGCTCCACTGTCTGCCTTCCATTACCCACTGGGCCCCCATAGTCCACGTTCAGATCCCTTGGTTCTTCAGCCCTCTGGGCTGGTGCAGCCACCAAACAGGGAATGCTGCCATGGAGGATGCCGTCGCAGAAGACGCCGCTGTCGGGCTCCTGGACTGCTGGGCTACCGAACTGCCACCGACCAGGGAACTAGCGCCTGGCCCTCGCTCCACCCAACCTCACTGCACCTGCATCAGTAAACTCCGCCGTTTACAGGGCCCCCAGTAACCTCCAGGTCCTTAGAGAAAAAGAAGAGATTGGATTTATATCCCACCCTTTACTCAGAGTCTTAGAGTGGCTTACAGACTCCTTTCCTTTCCCTTCCCCTCCCCTCAGGTGGGGCTGAGAGAGCTCTTTCAAGAACTGCTCTTTCCAGGACAGCTCTTGTTAGAACTATGGCTTGCCCAAGGTCATCCAGCCAGGTGCATGTGGAGGAGTGGGGACTCAAACCTGGTTCTCCCAGATTAGGGTCCGCACACTTAACCACTACACCAAACTGGCAGAACGGTAGCAGTTTGCACGATTGCACACCGTATCATTACATGGTATTATGCAAATACGCGGATGGAGCTCCATCTTGGGCTCCAATCCAGTCTGCCATCTTGCCTCGGATGAAATTTTCAGTGTTTCATAAGGTTCCCAGCAGCACTGAAGCCCTTTTCATACTCCCGATATTGAGAAGGTTTCTCTTCTGAGCCAGTACTCTGATTTCAACAGGAAAGAAGAGAGTTTAAAAATAAATAGGTCACGGTTTCCTGTCCTAAAAAACACAGAAGGCTCTACATCTGACAATAGAACTACAGATAAGATTAGAATTTCAACAGCCAATCCAAATACAAAAGAACCTCCTCAGGAAACAGGAAACCTCCTCAGGAAACCATCAACACACAAAAGAACCTCCTCAGGAAAGCTCCTCCATTAGCATGTTCATAGCCTGGGAACTCCTACAAGATAATGACTCACCTTCTGGAGTAGATATAAATTACCTGTCTACCATTTTTTTCTTTCTCACCTTGACACAGAGAGTACTCCATCTTTCTGTGTTATACCTCTGTAGATGCCAGTCACAGCTACTGGCAAAACGTCAGATCCTACAGTGCCAAGACCACGGCCACACAACCCGGAAAATCTACAGCAGCTAATGCTCTGATACTTAGGTTCTCGCAGATGCACAAGTGTTTTCCACTCTCCAGCCACATGTATGCTTTCTCTCCTGTGGGCATTCTCTGGTGACGAATAAATAGGGTTGCAACTGAAATGAAGCTTTTCCCACCTGTGAGGCGAAAGCATCCCTGTCTGCTCCTCTAGGGGTTAATGTGGACACTAATCGACCAACCCCAACTTGGAGGTGTCCATAATTGGGCCTCTCTGCCTGTATTCTTATCATCTCTCTCAAGGCCAGAGTCAAGAATGTGACAATTAGCTCTCCTTGGGAACCTACCTGTGCTCTCCTGGATTTCAGGGGGGGGGGGGGCAGGAGTGACATCATTATCTTCTAGAGGGTTCCACTGAGCGTGCACCCTGATTGGATTTGGAATATCACCTGACACTGGGTGTTTTGAGAGTATAACTGGGCTAGAGACCAGAGGGAAGCCATGTTAACTTCGTGATTTTGCTGGACTGAGGTCTGGGTTATGCTCAGGTCACCTTGCAATGAACAGCTACATAGAAAATACTTAGGCCTCTACCTTGGACTCTGAGACTCCAAGACCAGCTTCATGCTGCAGGGCTGCAGAGATTGTTTTGCCTAGAATCAAGATTGTTCTTTAAGTATTTAATCAACCTTATCTTCTTTACTAAAGTCTGGCTTATTGTGAACATATCTCGTCCTGGGGACCCACAGAGCCCAGGCGTGGGTTCCTTGACAGGGCGGCAGCTGAAGGGGACCGAGGCCTCTGTACACAAAGAAATCTACCAGCCAGGCCCTCTCTGGCTCGGGTATTGTGAGGTTCTTCTTTGGGAGAGTCAGTCTGGCAAAGCCAGGGAAGAGGAAAGCCGCATAGTTACCAGGCGCAAGAAGAAGAAGAGGAAGAGGAAGAAGAAGAGGAAGAAGAGGAAGAAGAGGAGGAAGAGGAAGAAGAGGAAGAGGAAGAAAAAGAGGAAGAAGAGGAAGAAGAAGAAGAGGAAGAAGAGGAAGAGGAAGAAGAAGGAAGAAGAAAGAAGAAGAGATTGGATTTCTACCCCATGGCCCTTCACTACCCAAAGGTGTCTCAGAGCGGCTTACAAACTCCTTTCCCTCCCCCTCCCCACAACAGACATCCTGTGAGGTAGGTGGGGCTGAGAGAGCTCTTGACAGAAACTGCTCTTTTTCAAGGACAGCACTTATCAGAGCTACGGCTTGCCCAAGGTCATCCAGCCAGGTGCAAGTGGAGGAGTGGGGGAATCAAACCCGGTTCTCCCAGATCAGAGTCCGCGCACTTAACCACTACACCAAACTGGAGCACCCAGCTGTGTGGCTGGAAGAGAGGATCCCGTGTGGTTCAAGATTCGGAAATTCTGTGGGGTTCCACTAGGGTTGCCGGGTCTGGGTTGGGGGGAAAAACCTGGAGGCTTTCAACCCACTGAAACAAACCACAGCAGTGTTCTATTACAGGGTGCAGCATGTGAAAGAGATTACAGGGTCCTGGTTTACTGTCTTTGTCTTTATCAAAGAATCCTCACTGCACATCATATATAAAAAAACACACACAAAAATGTCACCAAAGAAACAGCAGACAGACAATGGAGTTGTAAGAAGCAGGCAATATTGTCTTTTGTAGTAGTAGACCTAGCAGTTCGAAAGCAAGAAATTGCAAGTAGATAAATAGGGACCACTTCAGTGGGAAGGGAAAGTTCCGTGCCTTGGTGTTTAGTCATGCCGGCCACATGACCACGGAAGCGTCTTCGGACAGCGCTGGCTCTTCGGCTTTGAAACGGAGATGAGCACCGCAATCCTAGAGTCAGATCATTTGACTGGCTTTCCAGCAAGGGAACCTATTTTTATTTATTTATTTATTTATTTTATTATATTTGTACCCCGCCCATCCCGCAAGCAGGCTCAGGGCGGCTAACACTGCGGTACAATGTACCTAAATAATATACAAAATCTTAAAACACTATAAAATATCATAAACAATACATTAAAACCTACATTAACATTGAGTACATATCGTAAACATATTAGATGGCACGCTTCCAGATCTCATACTACTCATCATCCCTTGTGCCGGAAGCCTAGCGATATCCAGGACCAGATCTCAGGTCCCTGCCGTCACTAGGACCATTGGTGGTAACAATGGTGGCGGCTCCTATTGGAAAGCCTGGTGGAAGAGCTCCGTCTTGCAGGCCCTGCGGAACTGCAAAAGGTCCCGCAGGGCCCTGATCTCCTCCGGGAGCTCATTCCACCAGTAAGGAGCCGCCACCGAAAAGGCTCTGGTCCTAGTGCTGGTGAGCCTTGCCTCCTTGGGGCCCGGGATGGTCAACTGGTGTTGGGCCCCAGACCGTAGTGCTCTCTGGGGTATATATGGGGAAAGGCGGTCCCTCAGGTAGGTCGGACCCTGGCCATGTAGGGCTTTAAAGGTAAGCACCAGCACCTTGAAACGAATCCGGTACGCTATAGGCAGCCAGTGCAGTGACCTAAGCACTGGCTGGATGTGCTCCCACCGCGGAGAGCCCATCAACAGCCTAGCCGCGGCGTTCTGCACTAGCTGCAGCTTCCGGATTTGAGACAAGGGCAGCCCCATGTAGAGAGCGTTGCAGTAGTCAAGTCTCGAGGTGACCGTCGCATGGATCACCGACGCCAGGTCACGGCGGTCAAGGAAGGGTACCAACTGCCGAACCAGCCGAAGATGGTAAAAGGCCGACTTGGCAGTGGCAG
>NW_015167631.1:84144-85615 GCF_001447785.1 Gekko japonicus
CCGGACTGGAAGGGATCAAGAGTAGAAGCGTCATCCAGAAAACCCTGCAGCTGTACCGCCACCGCCCTCTCAATCAATTTGCCCAAATAGGGCAAATTGGACACCGGCCGATAGCTGTCCAATTTGGCCGGGTCTAAGGTTGGTTTTTTCAAGAGAGGGCGGACCATCGCCTCCTTGAGAGCTCCTGGGAACCGTCCCTCGGTGAGGGATCTGTTGATAATCTCCCTAAGAGCTCCTCGAAACCCCTCATGGCCCGCTTTAATGAGCCAGGAAGGGCACGGATCAAGGGGGCATGTGGTTGGGCGTACAGCTATGAGTAATCTGTCAACTTCCTCAAGACTGAGCAGGTCAAAGTGATCCAAAACCGACGCCGACGTGCAAGGGGCCTCGAGTTCGCTCACTGTTTCAAATGTGGCGGGGAGGTCACGGCGAAGCGCCAAGACTTTATCCGCAAAATAGCTCGCAAAATAACCTAGTAGTAGACTAGAGAAGAGACTGGATTCATACCTGCCCCTTCACTACCCAGAGGTGTCTCAGAGCGGCTGCTGACAAACTCCGTTTCCCTTCCGCTCCCCACAACAGACACCCTGCCGCACCCGCCAGCTGTGTGACCCGGCTTCAGCCTCCTTTGGCAGCACGGGAGACCCCGGGAGGAGCGCAGCCCGGTGCAGAGCAACTCCCACTGAGCAGCCCCATGGAGGTGCACCGGGCGTGGCGGCCGGGCTGGAGCTCCCCCTGGAGGACACCTTTTGCATTTGTCTCCAGCCGTGCAGGGGTGAGACCCAACGATCCATTTGCTGGAGAGGCCGAGCAAGGAGGGGGGGAACGGAGGAGGGGCCTTTTTGCTCCTCCTGTGGGCCCGCGCATGCGTGTCCGGGGAGGGAGGTTTGCTTCCGGAGAAGTAGCAGCCGGGAAAAGCCATGCAGCCGGACCGCTGCGGGGAGGTCTCCTTAGAAGTAAGGGGCATGCACGGGGGTAGAGGCACGCACGGCAGGGGGGGGGTGCATGCACACGTCTTCAGATACAGTGCAACAGAACTTCTTCAGCCAATATATATATATCTAGAACTGGGGGGTGGGTGGGGGGGGGGGGGGTTTAGTTGCCAGGAAGGGCTGGTTAGAGCCAAGCTGGATCAGTCATTGCCTGGCGATAAGTAGAGATGAGATTGGATTGCAGCGGCTAGTAAGACCTCAGCGGTTAAGCTGGCCCTTTAAAACAACAGGGTTTTGTTCTGCTGCACCAGAAGTCCCCTACAATTATAAGTTATGATGCGCTGCATTAGAGGGTGTCGCTGAGGGCAGCCTGGCTACAGTCCGGCAGGTCCAGGTCTGGGCGGCGGGCCTGGTGGAGAGAGGACAGGAAGACTCCCACCCACCCCCCTCTGCCTGCAGCACTGAAAGGGTTAAAGTGAGGGCGCTGCGTTGCTAGAGGGGCCGAGCAAGGAGGGGGTTGAAAGGAGGAGGTCTTTTTT
>NW_015167631.1:85627-129502 GCF_001447785.1 Gekko japonicus
GGGGTGTGGAGGCTTTGCAATGGCCTGGCCAAAGAGACCAAGGAGGAGGTCTTCCGCCAGATCTGCAGTGGGAGCAAAAGAGCATTGCAGCCGGATGCCGGGAAAGGTTTACTCACAAGTAAGTCAGGGGGGGGGGATAAGCTTTTCAGTCCTGGAAGAGAGAAATGCGGCTGTCAAGTGTTTCTTGACGGGGAACTGGCATGAAAAGCTGAATTGCAGGCTGTGGAAGGTCCTAGTTCAGCAGTTTGAGACCCCTAGAGTGAGCTCCCATCTCTAGTTCCTGCCAACCTAGCAGTTGGAAAGCAAGAAATTGCAAGCAGATAAATAGGGACCGCTTCAGTGGAAAGGTAACAGCATTCCGTGCGCCTTGGTGTTTAGTCATGCCGGCCACATGACCACGGAAATGTCTTCGGACAGCGCTGGCTCTTCGGCTCTGAAACGGAGATGAGCACCGCAACCCTAGAGTCAGATTAGACTGGCTTTTGAGCAAGGGAACCTTTACCTTTAACTAGTTTGGAACCATCTGTTCCACGTGGTCAAAGGTCGGGCCTCGTCCTTGTGGCGCCTCCTGGGTCTGTCTGCTGCCCTGCCTTGGCAGGGCGGACCTTGCCCTCTGGTTGGGGGCTGTGGGTTGGAGGGGGTCAGATCCAGTGTTCCCTCTAAGCTGAGTGAGTGTGAGCACAAAGCAAAATTTCCCCTCGCCAGTCTCCACAGCTTAGAGGGAGCAGCATCGGTCAAAGATCCTCCCTCACTGAATGGCCACTGGAGACCAGTGCAGCCCTCTCAGCCTTGGAGACTTTGAGAGCAAAAGTTCTACTTTGTGACCTCCTGGCATTAAAGTTGTGAGCCAGCGATTTTGGCTGCTGCCTACATTGGTTTGTGCTGGAGCCCTCCTACCGGAGCTAAGGCAGAAATGTGTGAGCCGGAGGCTAAGAAACTGTGAGACAGCTCACACTGAACTCAGCTTAGAGGGAACGCTGCTGGCATTGTCTGTTTGGGACGCCAAGCGAGAAAACAAATGTTGGGTTCTAGGATGTTACAGGGTGGGGGACAGAAACAGAATATCTAAGGAGGGCAGCGAACTGAACTGCAAAACGAAGTCTGAGCCCACTGGCACCTTTAAGACCAACACCATTTTATTCAAGGTATAAGTATCTGGAGAAGCGGGCATGCCCACAACAGCTAATACCTTGAATAAAACTGTGTTGGTCTTAAAGGTGCCAGTGGGCTCAAACCTTTGTTCTGCCAACACGGCTACCCACCTGAAATGAAAAAGATCTGAAGACAGGCAAAACTGTTTACATTGACTGAAGGTGGCCTGAAAATGCTTCTGTCATACAAAAAAATCCTGTCCTTCCTTCCTTCCTTCCTTCCTTCCTTCCTTCCTTCCATCCTTTCTTTCTTTCTCTTGAACCCAGAAATCCATTCCTTGGGAATAAAACTGGGCTTTACCCTCCTGCATCAGATCAGTTCCAAACTGTGTGCCAAGATTTACTAGACATACTGAGAGGGAATTAATTTAAGGGGCCCCATGGGTTCATAGCACCCACCTTCAAAGGAGGCTGCCTGTTGCATCTCAGCATGATTTGAGACCCAGATCTTGTCTCCTTCAAACCAGTCAACCTCTACTGGGGTGGTGGTGGTGGTAGATAATTCCATTGTCTTTCAGCATATTGGAAATCAGAAACACTACTGGGGCGGGGGGGGGGAACCGTGGATCTATCACGGTCATTCTATCACGGTCATTCTTGTCTGCTCAGACTGGTGGTGGCTCTCCAGGGTCTGGGATGTAGGTCTTTCTCATCACCTGCTAGATTCCAGCGATTGAACTGGGGACCGTCTACACACAAAGCAGGTGGTCTACGGCTGAGCCTCAGCGTTTCCCTAACATCTGAGTGCAGACGACACAACAAATGACAGCTTGTTGGTATGCGTCAAAACAGGATTTCAAAGTAGGCTTGTAGCTGGTTTGTTAATTGTGGCTTCTCCTAATTGTGGCCTGAGGTGACGTCTGAATTCTCCGGTTCCCATTTTTCAAGTCACCCCCGACCATAGAGGTGGCATCCTGGGGGTAGACAGGAAGCAGAGAAACCTGGGTTTATGAGCAAATTGGGATCTCGCTACTTCCATCTGGGAGGCTACCTGGAGAGTGTCGCACCAACTGTGGCTTAAACAAGTCCTGGTTTGTTGTGACGTCCGAATTCCGCCTCACAGGGCCGTCCTCTGCAGCGATAGTCTAGTCTACCTAAATAGAAATCCTCGGGCTTAAGAGGGGAATATCTTTGCACAGAGATGTGCTTCTGGTCCAGGTCTGACACTCTCAGCCACTGCGGCGCACCCTGGTTCAGTCCTGAATTGGGAGAGATGAGGGGTCGTCACTGCTGTGGGGGACTGTTGCTCATGATGTCGTAATTTTCTTCCAGGATCGAGTATCGGAGTGCTGGACTGTGAGGAGGAGGAGCATTTGCAGAAGGGAGCTAAGCGGGTGGCCATCGGTGATCGACCGCTAGAAGGATCTTAACGGATTTGTTTGGGGGGGCCCTGAAATTCAGCTGGGGACACAAAGTCATTTGAATGATCTTGTGGAGGGAAAACCCTAAGCTAGCCTTGGTCCGGGAGGCAAGTGCTGGAAGTTGAGAGTCGGGTGAGAGATTCTTGAGGCGTAAAAGGACACAGAGGGACCAAGACAGTGGAAACAACGTCTGTCAGGGCACGGACTTAAGTCGAGAACCTGCACATGGCGGAAAAAACATACATTTGTTCTTACTGCGGGCAGACATTTCGAGGGACTTCGGCCTTCATGGTGCATGAGAGGACTCACATAGGAGAGCGGGTCTATAAGTGCTCGCAGTGTGGGAGAACGTATCCTTGTCATTCTGACCTCCTCATACACCGGAAGAGCCACACGGGAGAGAAGCCCCATCGACGTCCTTTGGATGGTGGCAGACGCTCCAGTCGGAATGCCCCCCTGCCCTCACACCAAGGAGCCCGCCTGGCAGAGAAGGTAAGCCCGTGCCATGAGTGTTGGGAAGAAGAGCCCTGCTGGGTCAGACCAGGGAGGGTCCAGCCTCCAGACTCACACAGCAGCGAACCAGCTCCTCTGGAGGGCTAACAATGGGGGCACAGAGGCCAAGGCCTTCCCCTGAGGCTGCCTCCTGGCCCTGGCATTCAGAGAGTTAGTCCCCCCCCCCACCCCTTCCACAAGGACGTTTTGTCCACTGGAGATCCCGGGCTCACCCCCACGCAGCAGTGCCAGTTAAAAGTCCCTGGAGGTGCCTCCCCACTCAGAGGGGGCAGTCCTGAGGTATAAGCAGGGCCTGACTGAGGGGGGAAGGCGGCTGCGGAGGGTGTCCCTTGAACACCCGGAGTCTCACTCAGCATGGGGCACATCATGGCTCTGGACGTCTCCCGGCCAGAGTCCACCTTGCAAAGCAGCCATTTTCTCAAGGGGAAAAGATCCTGGTTTTCTGGAGGTCAATTGTAGTGGCGGGAGATTTCCAGGTGCCTCCTGGGGGTTGGCATCCTTAGCCCCTCTGCCTGCATGGGCCTCACTGCAAAGCACACACAGGGAATGGGATGTGGGGGGGGGGGATGTGACCCTAAAGGGGTTTGTCTCCAGGGAATCTGATGACGCTTCCTCCTACTCCCCCCAGTTCGGCTTTGAGAGCGGCCAAGAGGACGAGGGGCTGGGGGGGTCCGCCCGGGAAGCCAAAGCTCAGGTCCTCCTGCAGCCGAACCCCCGGGTGAGTCTGGCGGGGGAGGGGAGGAGGGGAAGTTGGGGGGGCTGGAGTCAGACACCCTTCCCCCTTCTGTCTCTCAGGGCTCGCGGGACTAAAATGGGCCTCTGTAGAACAAAAGGGTGGGGTTTCGTCAGGAGAGCCCCCATGGACGGTGCAGCCCAGAGACACACGTTTTCTCTCCTCGGGTGCTGTTCGGGAGAACACGGCCCCGATCCTCTGCATTTTCAGGAGCTTGTGGTACAGGCAAACAGCACTTGGGCCACCGCTCAGTCTTGAGCTGCGCCATCTTTCCCAGAATCCCCTGCAGGCACCAAGGGCAGGGGGGCACCTACCGGTTCCCTGGGAAGCCCACCCGGTCCCACTTCTCACTCATCCCCATAAAAAGAAAGAAGGTATCTCAGTGTCCGCTTAGCCAGCAGTTTGGCTGCTGCATAAATTAGTTTGCTCTGGAGCCCTCCATCCTGAACCAAGACAACAAAGTGTGAGCCAGAGGCTAAAAAACTTTGAGCTTGCTCACACTAACTCAGCTTAGAGGAAACACAATCTAATGTATGCAGTAGAAGAAGAAGAAGAGAAGAGATTGGATTTATACCCCGCCCTTCACTCGGAGTCTCATCTTGAGAAGAAGGCGCTCAGGTTTCCCCCTTGAAAACGGAGGTCCTTGGGCTGAGAAGCAAGGTGCCTCGTCAGGGTCTCAGGCCCAATTAAATAGTGCAGCTGTTCTGGTGGTGGGAGGGGCCCCTCTCTGAGCTGAATTCCCCCCCCCCCCTTAGCGGACATGGAGAGCCTTTTCTTTCCTCTTAGGGGGACGACGGAGAAATGGGACCGTGTGGGCTTCCTGGAGAGCCGGTAGGTGCCACCCTGCCTTCGGTGCCTGCAAAGGATTCTGGGAAAGATGGCGCAGCTCAGTGGCCCAGCAGTGGCCCAGGGGCGGTGCGCCTGTACCACAAGCTCCTGAAAATGCAGAGGATCGGGGCCGTGTCCTCCTGAATAGCACCCAAGGAGATAAAACGTGTGTCTCTGGGCTGCGCCGTGCAATGGGGGCTCTCCTGATGACCCCCACCCTGTTTTACAGAGGGCCATTTTAGTCCCACGAGCCCTGAGAGACAGACGTGTCTTTTCAGGCCATGTGGAAGATTCACAGTCCCGTCTTTCATGTATTCAAGGAAGTCTTCATGGCACAGAGGCTTTTGGAGACAATACTACAGCCACAATTGAAATACATGGGGAAAGTGAACATCCAGCACTTTAGGAAGAAATATGGCACACCTAATTTAGATCTCGAAGGTCGCCCTGTTCATTGTGTTCTGCTCCTGCAGCATGGGACATCGGCCCCCCGCCCAGAGGCTTCCTCTCTCTCTCTCTCGAGTGCCAGGAGGGAGCCCGGCAGCTCAGGTTGTGCAAAGCTCACTGGAGACGCTCAAGAGCTGAGCCTGAAGCCAGACTGGCCCAGTGATCTTGTCGAGGGGTCGAGCGGGTGTGTCTTGAGCAGAGCGGAGCCGGGAGAGACACAGGCAGGGCGTGGAGAAGGAAGACCCGGGGCCTCGAGAAGCCTGGCGGGACACGAGCTGGGGTTGGGGGGGACACGGCTCAGCGCTAAGGTCGTGCAAGGCAGACTCTTGGCCCCAAAGGGCCCCCAGGAGTCGCAGGCCCACCGGTAAGTCCTGGGGAGGGGTTCTGCCGTCTCTGAGAGCTTCAACCTCCCCTTAGTTCTGCCACTAACCACCATGTCTGTCTGTCTGTCCTTGTCTCGGCAGGCCACGTGTGGCGTGGATGGGCCGCACGGGCCAAAGGGGAACCTGGTGAGTATCTGTGTCGTATGGGGTGAGAAGGGGAAAGGTTTGACTTCCAGACTTATGATTTTTCATTATCTTCATCGAAGAGATTTCTGCATTGTAGAAACAAAGCCGTCGAAGGACCCCTAAAGCTCATCTGCCTTTTAAAAAAGGAATTGTGTTTGTATCTTCTTTTTGTTGAACAAGAACGGAGTTGATAGTCCTGTGACCCAACGTCCCCTCTAAGCGGTGGAGTCTTGTGAACAAAAATTCTACTTTGTGAGCTACTGGCATTAAAGTTGTGTGATTTGGCTGCTGCATCAATTAGTTCACTCCGGAGCCCTCCTTCCTGGGCTAAGACAAAACTGTGTGAGCCGGAGCCTAAAAAACTGTGAGCTGGCTCACACCAGACTCAGCTTAGAGGGAACACTGGTCCTGTCCTCTGCTTGAGGCCGGGGGATCTGGAACTGATCTGATACCCAACTCTTGGCTTGGAAACCTCTTTAAGGAAGATGTCCTTGACCTCCTTGGGCAGCCCATTGTGGGGTCAGAGTACATCTTCTTTTTTTGAAAGTCTGCTTCCTCTGATACCCAAAGTTTGGAACGGATCTGATACCCAGATTGGCTTCAGAACCTCTGGAGAGCCGAGTTCGATTCCCCACTCCTCCTCCTCCTCCACCTGAAGCCGCCGGGTGACCTCGGTCCAGTCCCGGTTCTCCCAAAACTCTCTCAGCCCCACCTACCTGACAAAGTGGTGCCTGTTGTGGGGCGGGTGAAGGAAGGGGATTGTAAGCCGCTTTCAGACGCCTTAAGGCAGAAGAGAGTGGGGTATAAAAACCTCCACGAGACGCCCTCCCTCCTAGGGTGGTGGGAACACAGGGGCTTCTGGCTTGACCCAGTGCTGTGTCAGAAGATGTGGGCCGGAGACAGAGAGAAAAAAGGGGGGGAGGGACTCAGCCCAAAATATGGCTGTGATATATGAGGGTCAAGCTAACAAAATAAGCTATTATAAAAACACAAATATTATTATGATGTACACAATAGTAAGGAGCTGCGGTGGCTCAAGTGGTTAAGAGGCTGAACTGCAGTCTGTGGAAGGTCGGTAGTTCAGTGGTTCGAGACCCGAGTGCGCCGCATGACGGAGTGAGCTCCCATCTCTAGTTCCAGCTCCTGCCAACCTGACAGTTCGAAAGCAAGAAATTGCAAGTAGATAAATCGGTACCCCTGGGTGGGAAGGTAACAGCGTTCCCTGCGCCTTGGTGTTTAGTCATGCCGGCCACATGACCACGGAAACGTCTTCGGACAGCGCTGGCTCTTCGGCTTGGAAACGGAGATGAGCACCGCAACCCTAGAGTCGGACTCGACTGGCTTTCGAGCAAGGGAACCTTTACCTTTACCTTGTTACACAATAGTAAAAGATAAAATAGGTTAAGAGAAATGATCCAAATATTAAAACGTTTGGCACACAGAGCTGATAGTTTCACATATACAGTTGACCAGAAGACCATACGCGCTTCACCCCCTTAGGATATTTGAAATGACCAGAAGACCATACGCGCTTCACCCCCTTAGGATATTTGAAATACATGGGGAAAATAAATATCCAGCACTTTAGGAAGCAGATCCTGGACCTGGTGATCCTGGAGCAGTTCCTGACTCTCCTGCCCTGCCCCAGGAAATGCAGGGCTGGGTCAGAGGGTGTGGGCCGGAGACCAGTTCCCAGGCGGTGGTCCCAGCGGACGGTTTCCCCCTGAGTCAGGCAGAGGAGAAGAGGCAGGCAGACCAGGTGAGGGGGTTTCCTCCAGGTGTGTCCATTTCAAGGAACGATATTGGGCCTTATCCTAAAGTTTCCGTGCCAGATAATTGCCCAACTTTTAACCATCCAAGTCGGTGATTTCATGGTCTCCTTCAGCAGCCTCTTCTACGAGAGAATTTCTGATTCCTCCAGATAACTCAGGGGGTCTGCTGATGGAAGGGTGCAGAGTCTGGGAGTGGGGCAGGATCCATTCCTGGGTCTCTTTTCCATTCCATCTCTTACCCCTCTCCCTCACTGCTGTTTCAGATGTTGGAACCATCCCTGAAGATGGAAGCTACAATCCCTGAAGCAGAAGGAGCTTCCTTGGAGCAAGGGCAGAGAGCGCAGACCGTGGAGCGTGCCCAAGACCCCGTCTCCTTTGGTAAGGACCCCTTGTGCCTGCATGCAATTCGAGCACCCTGTGAATGTGATGGGTAAAGAATTCAGGTCAGGAGAAAAATCGTTCTACACACAACAAAGAGTCCATTTGCGGCACTCAGTGTCCACTCACTCTGATGCCTCCAAAAGGAGATCAGACACATTCCTGGAGGGCGATTTCTCCCGTTAATTAAGTTCATATCTCACCATCCTTTCATAAAAAGAAATCAAGTTGCGGGGGGGTGGGGGGAGGTCGACCAACCTCGGCAGAGCTCTTCAGCCTGGTAGATAGAGGAAGCCTCCACCTTCTTGGGCAGCGGAGCTCTGAAAGCCAGTTCCTCAGGGCCAATAATACTGGGAGAATCTGGCTTCTGTGCCTGTGCTCCAAGGGGCCTCTGGCATGCAGCTGTATGAAATAAGGATGCTGGGGAAAGGATGTCAGGCTATGACCGGGCACTCCCAGGAGCTTTTGGGAGGGGCTTGGGACAGATGTGATGTCATCTTGATGTTACATCTGATTGAAAACCTGGTTGGGAAGTGAGCATGCCCAGAGACACTCTGAAAACTCACTCCTATTCCCCTCGAGTCTCCAGATGCGCTCAAGTCATGTCTGGTCCGAATGTGAGACGGCAACGTGTCACGCAACGTTTTCCCCTCCCCGCAGAGCAAACACAAGTCTCATAGAAGTCTGAGATATGTTAGCCACATTCATAATCCCTGTGGCTCATGGGGTACCATGTACTTCTCTTCCACCTCTCCCAGAATTCAGTAAAAAATCTTTAAAAATGTGTTGCGTGTACACAGGGTAAGGTTTCACAACCCTGGGTAGCGGTTGTGTGAAGGAGGAAACAAGCAAGCAAACACCCTTCCTTCCTCCTTTGTCTCAGGAACAGGCAGTGAAGAGATGCTGTTGAGCCGACATCTTTTCAGAGGTGTGGAAGTGGCTGCCGTACCTCCAGTCCATGTAGGAGAGGTGAGTGTTACAGTATTATAAGACCCCCGGACTGTTTTCCTGGGACCCTCCCGTTCCCCTAGAGTTCTTTCATTGCTTGGGTGGAGACTGGCAAGGGAGTGACTGAATCAACAGAGAGAGACCATAGTTCTCAAACAAAACCCGGTTATTTACAATATAAGGACAGAAAGCACATTAGCACTTACTACTCTTTTAGGATGAAAACATAACGTTGCGATATTCAGCACAGAATACTTCAACACAAACCTAGTGCACTAGTGTGAAAGACAGTGTTCTAGTCTAGTCAACAACAAGAGCTCTCAGATAGCTGATTGAAGACCAGCCCAGTGCAAAGAAGGCTTCACCAATTTATACCCTCAGTAGCCACAGGTTCAGCCCACATGGAGTTAACACACTTTTAGTAGAAGAATATCAAAATAAAAAGAACAATATTCACCTTGAACTCACACCCAAGTTGCCCTAGACAGTCAAGGATGTTATGTGTAAACTTTACTGTGACCTTATTGGAAGCACAGACACCTCCTTCAGCAAGTATGTTGCAGGTCAGAAGCTACAAACCTTCTCAACAGGAGTCTTTGAGACAGTATGAGGGAGAAATGGTAGACCTAGATAAATGAAAACCATTCTTTTGGGAGCAGAGTGCCTTGTCAGGCTAGAGAGAGGCTTGAGAGATGACAGTAGCTAAGCCTGCAAAGCCTTATGGGAGAGGAACCGAACAGAGAGGCCTCAGCCAATCCAGGCTGTTATTCAGAAATGCCCCTGGCTTGTTGATTTTTCTGCCACAATGAGATCAGCAGGGAGGACAGCCCAGGTATCTCTTCCTTTCTCAGGGGAACTTTTGCTCCTGCAGTTTCTATGAGGCGTCTGGGCGAGAGTTCCTTTGAACACCATTCCCGTTACTCCGTCAAAGCCTGACATCCTATTCCTCCACAGTCTGCTCCCTTCCAGGGTGCCATCTCTGCCTGGTGTGATCTGTGAGGAGGGAACCTGCTTTTTCTTTCAGGGTCCCTTTTCCTTTGAGGAGGTGTCCATCGATTTCTCTGAGGCAGAATGGGCCCTGCTGGATCCGGGACAAAGAGCTCTGTACAGGGAAGTCATGCTGGAGAACTATGAGAATGTGGCCTTTCTGGGTAAGGATCTTTCCTTGGTGCCAAAGGTGCAAATTTCTGCCATTGTGAGGAGGCATGAATCAAAATATTGAACAGCTATTCACAGTTTTGAAGACTGTCCCACTACTTGGGGGGGGGGGGCCTGTGGCTCCCTGGCAGAGCATCTGCTTGGCATGTAAAAGGTCCCAGGTTCAATCCCCAGGATTTCCAGTAAAAAGGATCAGATAGGAGGTGATGTGAAAGACTTCTGCCTGAGACCCTAGAGAGGCACTGGCAGACTGAGTAGGCAACACTGACTTCAATGGACCAAGGGTCGGATTCAGTATGAGGCAGGTTCATGTGTTCCTGGGAGTGTTCTTGCCCTGGGGCAACAGAGGCCAGTGTTGTGGCCATCACCCAAGCCAGAAAAGGTGTTGTGGCCTGAGGCAAAGGTCGGGATGGGAGGCCCTTAGAAAGACTCTGGAAGGGCCCAGATCTTCATTTCTGTGTTTCTAACCTTTCGAAGACTCCCTTCTCTCTCAATGAGATCACAGACATCTGCTCTGCCTGTGATCTGGAAACGATCCTGTCAAGAGCACACAAGTAAAGCAGACCCCCTTTTAAAATATGTAGAGGTTTGTTAAGGATTTCAACATAAGACATGCTAGCACGGCATGAGCAGAAAGTTAGCATGGCTTCCCTCTTGTCTATACGTGTATTATACTTTCTGCCTCCTAGGGTCAGGTGGTCCTAACGCCCCAATCAAGGGTCTTCCTTGGGTCCTAACGCCCCAATCAAGGGTCCTCCTTGATGGAATTTTCCAGAGGCTGCCAGCACCCTCTTAATCCCCTCTCCCTCCTGGCTACACAACTGGATAGAGGTTCTCGCGACCAACCAGTGGCCTTGACAAGTATCAGAATGATAGCCGCAGAGAGACTCGAATCACAAACGCCTGAAAGTCAAACCAGGCCACTTAATAATCATGTAAACCCTTGGGGAAACTAAGATGCTTTGCCACACAGATGTATTCCCTTTATACTGGTTGGGATTGTGGGCTTTGATCTTGACCACCTGTCAGCAAGCTGCCAAATGTTTTCTACTTTCGCTTTCATGCGCATTCCTTTCCTTACGCTTGCTTTGCAGCAGCAACATGTATCTCTCAAGGCCGCAGGAGGAGAGCCGCTGGATAAGTTGCTTTGGTTATCGCACGGAGTTGCCGTGGGAAGAGTTATGCTTATTAGTACCATTAGTTTCTCAGGCCTAATGGTGCGCGCGGGAACTCCCGCAATTGGGCCTCACCGGTTTGAATGCACTATAACCTGCCATGCTTTTTGATTTCACGTCATTCCTAACAGTGATCCTGTCAATGCACCTTCCGCTTCAATAAAAGTAAAACCTTTCTATAAGTGTGCACTTCATTGTTGCTGTGGGGACCTGACACCACCGTTTCATCCTTTCAGAAGAATTCTTGAAAGTCTTTTCCTTCCCCATCACATTCTCTCTCTCTTTCTCTCTGCAATCAAAGGCAGGTGTATGAGAGAAACTACGGTGGAGACAGACCGCGGCCTTGCATCTGAAGAAAGGCTGAAGATTTCCTCAGGAGGATCCCAAGAGCAAATTTCCTTTCCAAATGAGCTGGATGAGAGTGAGTATCCTTCACGGTTATGTTACGGGAAAAGGCAAGGAAGTGCTACGGGGGATTTCTGATTCACTTCTGAGCAACATTTCGTACAGTCATACAAAAGGGAAAGGAAGGAGGGCCTGAAATCTGGAGGCTTAGAAGGTCCTTGTGGGCAAGAGCTCAGTTGTGGCACTTGAGCGGATACTCTGGGGAAAGGTGGAGGGGTGGTTAAGATCAGCCAAGCTGGACAAGGCCAAAGGGCCATCAATCCTAATCTGCTGCAGTGAAACAGATGTCTTTCGACCTTCCCAGCCCTCCCAGGTGCTAACAAGATCTCTGTCTTTACTCCAGCAGAGGATGATCAGAGGAATCAAGGGGAAAAGGAACTTCATCAGCAAATGCCAGATCTTCATCAGCAAATGCCAGATAAAGTTAAAACTGAAGACTTGAAAGAAAATGTCAGCTATCGAGGCAGACCGATGAGAAAGAATTGCTGTCATATGGTTGAGAAGGGAGATGGAAGACTGAATAATCTACATATTCTGAGGCACAGGATAATGAAGGCAAGTAAATCAATTCAGTGTGAAAAGTACTTCAAAAACAGATCACAGCTCTTTGTAAACCAAAGAATACACAGAATCGGGAAACCTTTTGAATGCTCAGATTATAGAAAGAGATTCAGTGTGAGGAGGAATCTTAAATGGCATCAGAGAAGCTACACAGGGGAGAAACCTTTTGAATGCTCAGAGTGTGGAAAGAGATTCAGTCAGAGTGGCAATCTTCAACGCCATTACAGAACCCACACTGGGGAGAAACCTTTTGAATGCTCAGAATGTGGAAAGAGGTTCAGTCAGAATGGCCATCTTCAGCAGCATCAGATAACCCACACAGGGGAGAAACCTTTTGAATGCTCAGAGTGTGGAAAGAGATTCAGTCACAGTAGCAGTCTTCAACTGCATCAGAGAACCCACACAGGGGAGAAACCTTTTGAATGCTCAGAGTGTGGAAAGAGATTCAGTTACAGTAGCAGTCTTCAACTGCATCAGAGAACCCACACGGGAGAGAAACCTTTTGAATGCTCAGAGTGTGGAAAGAGGTTCAGTCAGAGCTGCCATCTTCAGCAGCATCAGAGAACCCACACAGGGGAGAAACCTTTTGAATGCTCAGAGTGTGGACAGAGATTCAGTAGTAGTAGCCATCTTCAGCAGCATCAGAGAACCCACACAGGGGAGAAACCTTTTGAATGCTCAGAGTGTGGACAGAGATTCAGTAGTAGTAGCCATCTTCAGCAGCATCAGAGAACCCACACAGGGGAGAAACCTTTTGAGTGCTTAGAGTGTGGAAAGAGATTCAGTGACAGTGGCACCCTTCAGAAGCACCAAAGATCCCACACAGGGGGAAAAAATTTTGAATGCTCACAGTGTGAAAAGAAATTCTGTATGAGTAGCCATCTTCACCTCCATCGAAGAACCCACACAGGGGAGAAACCTTTTGAATGCTCTGAGTGTGGAAAGCGATTCAGTCAGAGAGGTAATCTTCAACGGCATCAGAGAACCCACACAGGGGAGAAACCTTTTGAATGCTATGAGTGTGGAAAGAAATTCAGTAGGAGTCGCACCCTTCAGCAGCATCAGAGAACCCACACAGGGGAGAAAGCTTTTGAATGCTCAGAGTGTGGCAAGAAGTTCAGTGACCGTGGTAGTCTTCCGAAGCACCAAAGAACCCACACTGGGGAAAAACCTTATGAATGCTCAGAGTGTGGCAAGAAGTTCAGTGACCGTGGTAGTCTTCCGAAGCACCAAAGAACCCACACTGGGGAAAAACCTTATGAATGCTCAGAGTGTGGCAAGAAGTTCAGTGACCGTGGTAGTCTTCCGAAGCACCAAAGAACCCACACAGGGGAGAAACCTTTTGAATGTTCAGAGTGTGGCAAGAAGTTCAGTGACCGTGGTAGTCTTCCGAAGCACCAAAGAACCCACACTGGGGAAAAACCTTATGAATGCTCAGAGTGTGGAAAGAGATTCCGTGAGAGTGGCCATCTTCACCTGCATCGAAGAACCCACACAGGGGAGAAACCTTTTGAATGCTCAGAGTGCAGAAAGAGATTCCGTGACAGTGGTACTCTTCGGAAGCACCAAAGAACCCACACTGGGGAAAAACCTTTTGAATGCTCAGAGTGTGGAAAGAGATTCTGTCGGAGTGATAAACTTCAACAGCATCAGAGAATCCACACAGGGGAGAAACCTTTTGAATGCTCTGGGTGTGGAAAGAGATTCAGTCAGAGTGGTAATCTTCAACAGCATCAGAGAACTCGCACATGTGGGAAACTTTCTGAATGCTCAAAGCCTGGAAAGAGATTCAGTCAGAGTGACACTCTTCTACTGGAATGAGAAATCCACACAAGGAGAAACAATGTAACTGCTTAGTTGTGAAAATAGCTTTTCTCCTATTTCACAACTCAGTCAGTCAGTTAGTTTATTTGGTATAAAACCAGCACAAATCTATTACAACATTTCACACCTAAAAGTCATCCACAGACCATACAAAGCACTGAAGAGATATAAACTGCTGTAAGAAGGCTGAATCTACACAGAAAACTTACGCTAACCAGGAGGATATGTTATAAATTCTTCGACTGTGGAAAGAGCTTTGTCCAATCTTCAGGTTCCTCAGAAAATCCATACAAGGGTGAAACTTTCCTATAGCTGGTTCTGATGAGTTTCTTCAAACGTCCTGGCACTAGAGGTTCCAAAAGGCTGAGAACGTAGTTACACAAAGAAAGGCCTGTTTCGTTTCCCCCCTCCTTTGTGAAATTTGCCACTTCAGGTTATCTGCCATTCTAACTCTGGCATCTCCAAACCAGCAACAGTTCCCTTCCCAAATTCTATGAAGGGATAGACAACTTGAGAGGGTAACAGATATTTATAGCCTCTCTCCTATTCTTATAGCCATAGTGTGACCAACTGGCATCCTTAATTCACAAACATTTTTATCTGAGAAGCAGTTCTAGAGAGACATACCCTCCCCAGTCCAGCCTGCTGTGAGCATTTTTTTGGGGGGGTCTCACCACTTTGAAACCCAAGGCATTCTGGCAGAAGGATTATTTTGGGGTGAAAGTGAAAGGTTGTGTCCCCCTAACCCAGCAACTCCTCCACATCAACCACTATTGTTGAAATGTACCAGTATTCATGGAGTTGGCAGGTGAACCTTGCGGGGCACAAATTCCCCAATCCAAGTTGTCCTTCCCACCCCACCCCCAGATTCTCATAGAGAGAATCAGGAGGGAGTAGGATTCCCTCCTCCTGCACTGAACACCACCACTGCCACCACTTTTGTATGTGCTGGAAATGACTGGGACATCCTCCTCAGAGCCCCCCTTCGATTCCTCCATTGAAATTGTGCTTTAACGGCACCAACTGAAAAAATTCTCTGTCTGTCTCTTTACTTTATCTTGGCGAGGTATCTGCATTAGAGTTGGTCGACGGCCCGAAGGAAATAATATCCTCCCTCATTCCCAGAGGCTTAATGTGTGTGGAAATGGGTATCTGTAAAGATAAATAGCATCCCATTAAAGGGACACTTTTCCCCTCGAGGCAGTTGGCATCCCTAGATTAAATGTTTCTTTATGACTCAAAGAAAACAAAACTCAGCTGAGGGACAGTCACAGCTCATTAAGGATGATATTGTTTCTACTAGGAAGAAGGCCCCTTGTGGAAATGGAGACAACAAGCTCTAGAAATAGGCTGTGGACGAGTGGCCCGGGCTCGAGGAGTCTTTTTAGTATCAGTTTGCCAGGCGCGCTCCGAGGTCAGCGGCTTCGAGCGAAGAAGTGGTGCCTTCCAGGATGGGCTGGCCCGGGAGGAGATTCACATTGGCCGCAGAGGCGCTATGGAAAGCGGGAGTGCAGGCAGCCGAGTAAAGGGAAGCAGCAGGCGGGGCGGGAGCAAGAGCTGTGTGCGGGCGTTGCTCCATGTGGCGTGTGTGTGCGGCTGCGAGACTGTGCACCAGCAGTGAGTGAGGGACAGGCAAGCAGCCTGGGTGACGAAAGGGGCCTCCTGGCTTGGCTGCGCTTCCCTTCCCCCCGTAAGCAGCTCGTTGGAGGCTGGAGCAAAGTTTTGCTTCAAGTGGTGCAGTTTTACTTTTGTCCCAGCAGAAACCTCGTCGTCTTCTGTCACTGCGCGAGATGAAAGGGAAGGGCAGGACTGAGGTAACGCAGCCACTAATGGGTAGAGGCCCCTAGTGAGCGACACATCAGGCAGCCAAAGGCTGTGGGGGGCGTATGGAACGTTCAGGCAAGAGGGACATGGAAACTCAAATATATATAAGGAGAGATAAGGTAAATTAGACTTTGCTTTCTTTGCTTTGTGTGCTCTTTGAACTCTCCCCAGCTGTGACTGAGTGGATCGAAAATTTAGAGATTTATATTTAAGGGGATTGCCCAATTGGTCTGCATACCTGTTGTATCAACTGAATTCTGTATTTTATATTATGATATGCTTCCTGTGTGTGACTCTGCCATATGCTAAATAGTTATAATAATATGCTTTGTGGGGGGGTTCTTACTGACTTGGGCTTTATTAAATGTGTCAAAGGTTAGTGTGGCATGTCTTTTTTCAATTGTATAGCAGTTCTAAATAAGAAACCCTCTTCCAGACGCTTGAGATTCGGACTTGTGGCCATGGCTGATCCCCATGAGTGCACCCAACCCAGTTTGCCCTCATCCATGAAGTAGGTCAGTTAAGTTCGAGAGCCAAGAGTGTTGGTTTGTGGCTTGGTGGATCTGGGTTCAGATCAACAGTAGGCCTGGAAGCCCTTGCGATGCCTTAGCTAGTCACATTTTCAGGCAAACTCACCTTGCAAGATAGTTTTAAGGATGAAATCTTTGTGGGGGAGGCGTCTTCAAAGAGAGTTGCTTGATAGGTGCAGAAATATCAGGGCTTCTGTATGTATTAATTTACTAACGGGAACCTGCAAGGACTTTTGGGGTGCCTCTCATTCCTGCCTCCCCCGCTATCCCCCATATATTTCCCATTCCTGACAGACCCCATAGTCCCTCCTCTTTCATGCTTTCTTCTCTCCTTCCTGACCAAATAGCCAACCTGCATTCATGTGCCCCTCCGTCTTCAGCTCCCCCCCCCCATCCTCTGCCTAGGAAAGCGATGGGCCCAGGGCAGATGAAAAGGAAGTTAAAATGCTTCCTAGAAGCCCTGTTGAAAAACCCGTGCAGCCCCTGGAGAAACAAATCTAGTTTGCTGGCACTGAGAACAGTACATTTTTACCATTTACGATGTTTTAATGCCTGCATTTTATACTGTTTTCAACCAACATTACCTGCCTTAGGGTTGCTCAGGTGACAAGAGGAGAATTTTAAATGGCTAGATTCACCATGTTGTTGAAGTTTGATTTAGATGACGGTAGGTTTTAGGTTGAAATTGATTGTTTTCCTCAATAAATTCCCGATGAGAAGACTTCCACCTTTTTTTTTACCTTTGGGAGCAGAAGAAAGAATGGGATCAAATGTACAGAGCTGCCTTATGCCGAATCTGCCCATTGCTTCATGCCGCTCCGTATTCCGCGCTCTGATTGACAGAGGAACTCCAGGTTGTTAGGTAGAGAAAGGCCTTCCCTGCCACCCCAGGTCCATTGACTGCCAAGGATCCAACGTGGAACCTTTGCACAAGTGGAACATCCCAGAGGTCATTCTTGCCAGTGCTGTTCTCAAGGATGCTGGAGAGAGAGAGATTCACCAGATCTCAAGATTTCCAATGTTTTCCGTTGTCCTCTCTGTTGCCATGACAGCTCCATCGGTTCTGGGAACCAGCAGAGAGGTTGGCCAAATTGCAGGTAAAGGCCAAAGAGCTTCTGGTGGTGTTGCCTGAGTCAGAAGTAGGGTTGTGCAAAAAACCCCACAACAACGGTATTTTTCGGGTTCGGGTATATCAGACCCCCAAAAATATCGGTAAATGCCGAATATCCCCAGTCTGATACCGGTAAAGTATCAGGACTGGGGAAATATTTGGTATTCCCAAATATATTTTTGGGTCTGATATACCCAACATGAGGGAAGGGAGGCATGTAAAAATACCTTCTTTCCCTCTGGAAGCCAGTTCGGCTTCCTTTGTCAATTTCATTCCCATCAGACCCCCCAGGGGAGTGAAACTGACAAAAGTCTCCTGTTTCTGCCTCCCCTTCTCTAGCTGACCCAGGGTAGCTAGAGAAGAGAAGGCAAGGGAGCCCAGGCATGTTTCCATGCCTGCCCTGTGCGCTTCCAGCCTCCCCACTGCGGCGGGGGGGGGGGGGGCTGGGAGTGCAAAAACATGTCTCTTCCCCCCCCCCCCTGAGCTTCTCTGCAGAGGTGGAGAAGCTCAGGGGGGGAGGAGGAAAAAAGCAAGGCATGTTTCTCTCCCTGATCTTGAGGAGGGAGAGAAAGGTATCTAAACATGCCTGGGTTCCCTCCCTGCGCTTCTCCAGGGGCTCCGTGGCTGCGGGGCATCTGGAGAGGGGCAGGCAAGGGAGCCCAGGCATGTTTCCATAATTTCATGCCTGCCCTGTGCACACCCTGCCTCCCTGCCATGGGGGGCTGGAAGCGCACAGGGCAGGCATGCAAGCATGCCTGGGCTCCTTGCCTGCCCCTCTGCAGTTGCTCCGCAGCCGTGGGGCCCCTGGAGAAGCGCAGGGAGGGAACCCAGGCATGTTTAGATGCCTTTCTTTTCCTCCACGAACTGGGAGAGGGAAAGAAAGGCATTTAAACATGGCTGGGCTCTCTGCCTTTGCTTCTCCAGCAGCCCTGGGGGAGCTGGAGGAGGGAAGGTAGAGAGGAGGATTTCCCTGGTCAGTTTCACTCCCAGCAGAGCTGACTGGTGGGGAGTGAAATTGACTAGGGAAGGCACAGACAGAGGGAAGTTGGTTTTTGGCTACCCCGAAGCTGAAAATGCTGAACAAATTCGGGAAACTATTTGGAAGCTGAAAATTTTTCTTCCTTTGTATTCGGCTTTCAAAATACTGATAAATACCGACAAGGTATTTATTTGGGGTTTTTTCGGTTTGGGAAAGCCGAGTGCGCATCCCTAGTCAGAAGTGGTTAGATTTGGAGGTTGTCCCACCTCAAAAACCATGTCAGGCACAAAAAGGGTAAAATATTTTTGGCTTTTGAGCTTTTAAGAAATCATTACAGCATGAAAGACTTATAAAATTATGTATGGTATGGAGGAAGCGGAGAGAAATTTTCCTTCAGGCAACTCCAGGTATCACTCAATTAACTGAGGGGCGCGGGACTGATAAAAGGAAGAATTTTCCTCACACTAACCAGAATTAACTTGTGGAACATGCTGCCACTTGATGCAGTGATGGCCCCACCTTTGAAACTGAAATCATACCTGCTTTGTAAAGGACAGGGAGGTTGAAAACAACACCATTGTAGAATCAGAGAGACGGAAGGGACCTCAAGGATCATCTAGTCCAACTGCCTGCACAATGCAGGAAATTCACAAATACCACCACCCCACACACACACCCAGTTACCCCTTTTCAATGCCCAGAAGATGGTGAAAGAACCTCTAAGATCCCTGGCCAAACTGGCCTGGAGAAAAATGGCTTCCTGACCCCAAAGTCAGGAATTCCCCTGGGCATGTAAGAAAGGGCCACGAGAACTAAGCACTGAGGCAACCCTTCCTGCCTTCAGATGAGATTGGGCTTGTCTGGGCTATCCAGGTCAGGGTTAAAAAATGCAATATTTCTACATACAACACAAGAGTTACTCTGTGGCATTCAGTGTCCACTGACTGATCCCTTTAAAACGAGATTACACACATTCCTGGAGGGCCATTCCATTAATTAAAATATTCATATATCACCTTCCTTTCATATTCATATATATGAATATTATATATATTCATATATAATATTCATATATCACCTTATGCAGTTCCGCAGGGCCTGAAAGATGGAGCTCTTCCGCCAGACTTTCACATAGGGGCCGCCACTACCACCGCCACCAATGAGGTGGACAACATCGGGGTTAAGGATGGCCCGGGAAGATCTGCCACAATTTCTGCGTGGCTGATGCCACTGGATTTACCTGGTTGGGATAGGCTATAAGATAACATCATCCCTAGAGAACTGTCTGTTTACCATCTGGAATGTATCCGGAGACCATCTTGTTTTAATTGAGTACAATTGTTATTAATGTTTTTATTGCTTTTATCTGTTTTATATGGGCTTTGCCCCTTGTAAGCTGCCCTGAGCCCGCTCTGCGGGGAGGGCAGGGTATAAATCTCAATAAATAAAACAAATAATAAATAATAAATAAAAGGAACTCAAGGTGCCGGGGAGGAGGAGGTGGACAAACCCCAGCAGGGCTATTCAACCTGGTGAATAAAGGGAGCCTCCACATTCCGGGTCAGCAGAGCTCTGAAAACCAGTTCCTTGCAATGCTCCCTCTAAGCTGTGGAGTTTTATGAGCAAAAGTTCTACTTTTGTGAACTACTGGCATTAAAATTGTGAGCAAGCAATTTGGCTACTGCATAAATTAGTGTGCTCTGGAACCATCCTTCCTGTGCTAAGACTAAAATGTGAAAGTTGGAGGCTAAAGAACTGTGGGCTATCTTACACTAACTCAGCTTAGAGGGAACCCTGGTTCCTAGGGGCAAATAGTCATGGGGAGATTTGGCTTCTGTGCCTGTGTTTAAAGTGGGCATCTGGCAGGCCACCATGGGAAATAGGATGCTGGAGTAGTTATGGCAGGCTATGGACTGGTACCCCCAAGAACTTTGGGGAGGTGCTTTGGAAGATGCTCGGGACCGATGTGTTTTCATGTTGATGTTGTGTCTGGCTGAAAACCTGGTTGTGAAATTAGCATGCCAAGAGCTGGAAAGCTTGGTGTCGGGAGGGGGGGAATAGGCATTGTGGGTATTTCAGAAACTTGGTGGGATGAGGAAAATCAGTGGGATACAGTGATTCCCGGTTATATATTTTATCGGAAGGATGGGGTGGAGGGTTGGGGTGGCTCTGTATGTCAGAGAAGGTATAAAGTCCAGAAAGATTGAGAGGCTAGGAGAATTGGATTCGCTTCTGGAATTGCTATGGGTCGAAATACTGGCACTAAAAGGAAGTTTAACACTGGGAGTTTGTTATCGCCCACCAGATCAAAACGTAGAGAAGGATTATAAAACAATGAATTAAAGATGGCGGCTAGTTGAAATAACTGTTGTAATAAGGGATTTTAACTACCTACACATTGATTAGGTCAATATGTGTTCAAGTCGGGAGAAAGAGATTAAGTTTCATAAGAACATAAGAGATGCCAATGTTGGATCAGGCCAAAGGCCCATCCAGTCCAACACTCTGTATCACACAGTGGCCAGAAATACCAGTACCATCAGGAGGTCCACCAGTGGGGCCAGGACATTAGAAGCCCTCCCACTGTTGACGCCCCCCAAGCACCAAGAAAACAGAGCATCCCTTGCCCCAGAATCCCTATCTATACCTTGTGGCTAATAGCCACTGATGGACCTCTGCTCCATATGTTTCTAGACACTCTCAGTGACTGCTATGGAGCAGATGGTCACAGAACCTCCCAGGGAAGAGGCGATCCTGGTTTTGGTCCTAAGTAACGCCCAAGACCTGGTGAGAGATGTAAAAGTGATTGCACTACTTCAGAACAGTGACCATAATGTTATTGACTTCAACATTTGTATAAATAGGGAATTGGCCAAAAAGATTGACACAACCACTTTTAACTTTAAAAGGGGTAACTTCTCTGATATGAGGGGACATGTGAGGAGGAAACAAAGGAAAAGTAGAAAGGGTTGGAAACTATTTAAAACTACAATCCTAGAAGCTCAGAAAAAATATATACCGCAGGTCAGGAAAGGCACAAATAGGTATAGAAAAAGGCCTGCATGGTTAACAAATAAAGTAGTGGAAGCTGTAAAAGTTAAGAAGGATTCCTTTAAGCGGTGGAAAGCTGGTCTCAGTGAGGTTGATAAAAGGGAACACAGGCTGTGGCAAATAAAATGCAAGTCTGTGATCAGGCAGGCAGAAAGGGAATACGAGGAGGATATTGCAAAAAGCATAAAGACAAACACTAAAACTTTCTTCAAATACACTAGAAGCAGGAAACCAGGCAGGGGGGCCCTTGGATGACCACTGGGTAAAAGGAGTACTGAAGGATGATAGACAAATGGCTGAGAAGCTGAATGCATTTTTTACCTCTGTCTTCACTGTGGAAGATGAAAAGTGCTTGCCCACTCCAGAACCGCTGATTTCGGGAGGGGTGTTGAAAGACCCAAGTCAGATTGAGGTGATGAGAAAGGAGGTCCTATGACTGATAGCTTAAAAACTGATCAATCACCATGCCCAGATGACATACATCCAAGAGTTCTGAAAGAACTCAAATGTGAACTTGTGGATCTCCTGACAAAAATATGTAATATTTCATTAAAATCTGTCTCCGTTCCTGAGGACTTGGAAGGTAGCTAATGTTACTCCAATCTTTTAAAAGGGTTCCAGAGGAGATCGGGGAAATTACAGGCCAGTCAGTCTAACATCAATATCAGGTAAGTTGGTGGAAACTGTTATTAAGGAGAGAATTAGTAGGCACATTGATGAACAAAAATATTGAGGCAGACTCAGCATGAGTTCTGTAAGGGAAGATCTTGTCTCACTAACCTGTTAGTGTTCTTTGAGGGGGTGAACAAACATGTGGACAAGGGGGACCCAATAGGTGTTGTTTACCTTGACTTCAGAAAGCTTTTGATAAAGTTCCTCATCAAAGGCTCCTAAGTAAGCTCAAAAATCATGGGATAAAAGGACAAGTCCTCTTGTGGATCAAAAACTGACTACTTAATAGGAAACAGAAAGTGAGTATAAATGGGCAATTTTCATAGTGGTGGGTGGTAAACAGTGGAGTACCGCAGGGATCAGTATTGGGTCCGATGCTTTTTAACTTGTTCATTGATGATTTGGAGTTGGGTGTGAACAGTGAAGTGGCTAAATTTGCGGATGACACAATGACTGAATATTATTATTCAGGGTGCTGAAAACCAGGGAGGATTGTGAGGCACTCCAAAGGGACCTGTTCAGGATGGGCGAGTGGGCATCAATGTGGCAAGTGGGGTTCCATGTGGCCAAGTGCAAAGTGATGCACATTGGGGCCAAAAATCCTAACTATAAATACACGTTGATGGGGTCTGAACTGGCGGAGACTGACCAAGGGAGAGATCTTGGAGTCGTAGTAGGTAACTCAATGAAAATGTTGAAACAGTGTGTGACTGCAATAAAAAAGGCAAGTGCTATCCTAGGGATTATTAGGAGGGGAACTAAAAACAAATCAGCCAGTATCATAATGGCCCTGTATAAATTGATGGTATGACCTCGTTTGGAGTACTGTGTGCGATTCTGGTCACCACACCTCAAAAACGATACTATAGCTTTGGAACAAGTGCAGAAAAGGGCAACTAGAATGACAAAAAGGTTGGAACACTTTCCCTATGAAGAAAGGTTAAAGCACTTGGGACTCTTTAGCTTGGAGAAACAACGACTGAGGGGTGACATGATCGAGGTTTATAAGATTATGCATGGGACAGAGCAGGTAGAGAAAGAGGTACTTTTCTCCCTTTTTCACAATACAAGAACTTGTGGGCACAATGAAATTGCTGAGAGGTTAGAATGGATAAAAAGAAGTACTTCTTCACCCAAAGTGTGATTAACACGTGGAATTCACTGCCACAGGAGGTGGCAGCCACTATAAGCATGGACGGCTTCAAGAGGGAATTGGATAAACATATGGAGCAGAGGTCCATCAGTGGCTATTAACCACAAGGTATAGAGTGGAACTCTCAAGCTGGGGAAAGGGATGCTCTGCATTCTTGGTGCTTGGGGGTGGGGGGCAACAGTGGGAGGGCTTCTAGTGTCCTGGCCCCACTGGTGGACCTCCTGATGGCACCTGGTGTCATTGGCCACTGTGTGACAAGAGTGTTGGACTGGATGGGCCACTGGCCTGATCCAACATTGGCTTCTCTTACGTTCTTATGTTCCCTCAGGCTGCTGTGCTCCACCTGAAAGGTGCAGACGTCTCCCAGCTGGGGCACCGTCTCCAGCCTCACCTGCTACTTGGAGGTCCAGTCTGCATTCTGGGCCTCATCTGCATACTCCACCCCTTCCGTCTGGTCCTGCCCATTCTTCAGCCGCTTGGTTTTAATCTCCGAGAGATCATATCCAGCCACTCTGCAGATCAGGGCGGCGTGGTGGGCCAGGGGGGCTTGCCTTGGTGGGGGAGATCTTCACTGTGGGCGAAACTGGAAGAGTGGGTAAAATGGGGGGGGGGGATTTCAGAGCTGCAGGAGAACCAGAAATGCATGGGCAGACTCAAAAGAGGAAGACTTTCTCATGTCCAAGATGGGTGGCCATGTTAGTCTGTCTGTAGCAGCAGAAAAGAGCAGGAGTCCAGGAGCGTCCTCAAGATCAGGGCTATTTTTGGGCAGGAACACACAGGAACGAAGTTCCGGCTGGCTCCCGAGTTGGCCACACCCAGCAGGAGCTCATTATCATAATAGGCCACACCCAACAGCAGAAACTCATTAGGATTGGCTACATCAGGGGTGTGTGGCCTAACATGCAAAGGAGTTCCTGCTATGAAAAAAAGCTCTGGGTT
The DNA here is from genome assembly GCF_001447785.1 of Gekko japonicus. NCBI lineage: Eukaryota > Metazoa > Chordata > Lepidosauria > Squamata > Gekkonidae > Gekko > Gekko japonicus. The sequence continues at coordinate 109,650 of NW_015167631.1, forward strand.
TTGACAACAAACAAGGTAAACAGAATAAGAAGCAAAAGGTGGGTGTGGCTGGATGACCACACTTCTGGTGACATGGGGGTGTGGCCTAATATGCTAATGAGTTCCTGCTGTTGGGTATGGCCTATTATGCTAATGACTTCCTGCTGGGCTTTTTCGACAAAAAAAGCCCTGCTCAAGATTATCCGAAGAAGTGGGCAATGACTCATGAAAGCTCATACGCTGCCACACATTCCCCCCCGAATATTTTTTTTATTTTATTAAAGGATTAAACAATTACAGAAAGATCAAACATATTGTAATCAAATAGCATACATAGTACATAAAAAGAGTTCTGTGTAATACTTAAGCATGAAATTCCAGCTAACTAAGTATACTATTATGAAGTAGATATCAACTGCCCTTAAAAGGCTTTGTAATTGAGATAATTCCAAAAGAAATATACCCAAGCAGTACATCGGTGTTAACAGAAGTAGCATTATCTAGAAGAAGAAGAAGAGATTGGATTTATACCCCGCCCTTCACTACCCAAAGGAGTCTCAGAGCGGCTTACAAACTCCTTTCCCTTCCCCTCCCCACAACAGGCACGCTGTGAGGTAGGTGGGGCTGAGAGAGCTCTTGACAGAAACTGTTCTTTTTCAAGAATAGCTCTTATCAGAACTACAGCTTGCCCAAGGTCATCCAGCAGGTGCAAGTGGAGGAGTGGGGAATCAAACCCGGTTCTCCCAAATGAGAGTCCGCGCACTTAACCACTACACCAAACTGGCTCTCAGAATCAGGTCTAGTCTATTGATTATAAAACTTGGTATCACAAACAACGAGGAGCCTTGTCTGTTGATATGAATTATCAGGTCTAATAAGCGTGTTTCATTATAGGTTTGAAGAAGTTCAAAAATAGATCAGCTGTCTATAAAGCAGATTTCGTGGGATTACGTCAGCCTCAGTCATATAAGTAATGAGTGGATAAGGTAAAGGTAAAGGTTCCCTTGCTCCAAAGCCAGTCGAGTCCGACTCTAGGGTTGCGGTGCTCATCTCCGTTTCAAAGCCGAAGAGCCAGCGCTGTCCGAAGACGTTTCCGTGGTCATGTGGCCGGCATGACTAAACACCAAGGCGCACGGAAGGCTGTTCCCTTCCCACCGAAGTGGTCCCCATTTATCTCCTTGCCATTTCTTGCTTTTGAACTGCTAGGTTGGCAGGAACTGGAACTAGAGACGGGCGCTCACTCCGTCATGCGGCAACTCGGGCTCGAACTGCTGAACTACCGACCTTCCACAGCCTGCAGTTCAGCGTCTTAACCACTTGAGCCACCGCAGCTCCCAGTTTTTCAGACATCACCATATTTGCGCTTGGATTCTTGATGTAAAGACCCGGGAAGTACAAAATCAGGAGCGGGGAACCAACTTCAGCCGCCCGTCCCGTCCAAACGCGGGGCGGGGGTGGAGGGGGAGTCCACCGTCCTCCCGGGGAAGGTTCGATCGGAGGGTTAACACGAGAGAGTCCCGATTCCGAGAGAGGCGCCGAGGGAGGAGGAGGAGGAGGGAAGGTGAAGTCACTTCCTCCCCTCCCCACCGTGGGAAAGCGGCCTTTGTCTTTCCCACGCACGTGACCCGCAACAGCGCCGGGGCGCCCCCCCCCCCCCCCCCCCCCCCCAGTGAGTTGAAAATACATCTAAAGGATGCATTTAGGAATGTGGAGCAGCCAGGGAGGGAGGAAAAGGTGCCGCTCTGCCTGGAATTGCTCAGGCAGAGGATGATATAGGTGGGGTGGGAGCTGAACCTGCAAGGGTGCCCCCCCATGGTATTACAGGAGAGACCCCCCCCATATCCAATGCTCCCTCTAAGCTGTGGAGTCTTAGGAGCAGAAATGCTGCCTTGTGAGCTCCTGGCATTAAAGTTGTGAGCCAGCGATTTGGTCGCTGCATAAATTAGTTTGCTCTGGAGCAGTGTTCCCTCTAAGCTGAGTGAGTGTGAGCTACCTCACATTTTTTTAGCCTCTGGCTCACACGTTTTTGTCTCAGCTCAGGAAGGATGTGGCTCCAGAGCAAACTCATTTATGCAGTAGCCCAATCGCTGGCTCACGACTTGAGTGCCAGCAGCTCACAAAGTAGAATTTTTGCTCACAAGATGCCACAGCTCACAAGATGCCACAGGGAGCATTGTTCTGGAGCCCTCCTTCCTGGGCGAAGTCAAAAAGCTGTGAGCCGAAGGCTGAAAAACTGTGAGATGGCTCACACTAACTCAGCTTAGAGGGAACATTGCCCGGGCCCCATCCTGTCGTCCCCCGCTTTGCAAAGCCAGGAGGGCCCAGCAGCCGGTCCCGAGGGCTCAGGATGATCTCCTGGGATTTGGGAAGGATCGAACTCGGTTTCAGGCCGGATTGCCATTGCAGAGGGGGAGAAGGAGGGGCCAGTGCGTGTGCGTCCAACGGGGAGGGGGGGCAGTGCTCCCTCTGAGCTGTGGCGTCTTGTGAGCAAAGACTCCACTTTGTGAGCTCCTGGCATGAAAGTTGTGAGGGAGTGATTCGGCTGCTGCATAAATCGGTTTGCTCGGGAGCCATCCCTTCCTGAGACAAAAAATGTGTGAGCCGGAGGCTAAAAAACCGTGAGCTGGCTCACACCGACTCAGCTTAGAGGGAACACTGTCGGGGGTGGGGTGGGGGTGCAGCCTGGGCCATAGCCCAGCCCTTGAAAGGACCAGGCGGGAGGTGATGGGGAGGAACTGCCAGTTTGGAAGAGACAAGCGCTGACCTTGATCTTGTATTTATTCACATTTATATTCCGCCCTCCCTGCAAGTGAGCTCAGGGCAGACCACAGGCGCAATAGCTGGGCCGTATCAAAAATGTCAATGCATATTAAATATAAATATAAAACAATGTAGACGGTTTAGAAACATCGGTTGTTGTGGATTTTCCGGGCTATGTGGCCGTGGTCTTGGCACTGTAGGACCTGATGTTTCGCCAGCAGCTGACTGGCGTCCCTCGGAGGTATAACATCTTCTGTGTTGTACCTCTGAACATAAGAACATAAGAGAAGCCAGTGTTGGATCAGGCCAATGGCCCATCGCGTCCGACACTCTGTCACACAGTGGCCAAAAATACCAGGTGCCATCAGGAGGTCCACCAGTGAGGCCAGGACACTAGAAGCCCTCCCAACTGTTGCCCCCCACCACGCACCCAAAATACAGAGCATCCCTTGCCCCAGACATTGTCCCATTGAGACCTTGTAGCTTAGAACATAAAAACATAAGAGAAGCCAATGTTGGATCAGGCCAGTGGCCCATCCAGTCCAGCACTCTGTCACACAGTGGCCAAAAATACCAGGTGCCATCAGGAGGTCCACCAGTGAGGCCAGGACACTAGAAGCCCTCCCAACTGTTGCCCCCCACCACGCACCAAGAATACAGAGCATTCCTTGCCCCAGACCCAGAGTTCCTAAGAACATAAGAGACGCCAATGTTGGATCAGGCCAATGGCCCATTGGGTCCAACATACTGTGTCACACAGTGGCCAAAAATATCAGGTGCCTTCAGGAGGTCCAGCAGTGGGGCCAGGACACTAGAAGCCCTCCCACTGTTGCCACCCCCAAGCACCAAGAATACAGAGCATCCCTTGCCCCAGTTTCAGAGTTCCTATCTATACCTTGTGGCTAATAGCCACTGATGGACCTCTGCTCCATATGCTTATCTAATTCCCTCTTGAAGCCGTCCATGCTTGTAGCCACCGCCACCCCCTGTGGCAGTGAATTCCACGTGTTAATCACTCTTTGAGTGAAGAAGCCACAACTGCTGGCAAAACGTCAGGCCCCACAATGCCAAGACCACAGCCATACAGCCCGGGAAATCTACAACAACTAATGAACTCCGGCCGTGAAAGCCTTCGAGAACGTATAGTTTAAAAACAGGATAGATGGACCGTCGTCTGATTCAGTCTGAAAGGCTGAAGAAACTGGGACTTTTCAGTCCAGAAAAGAGACTTTGTGAAATAGAGGTTTATAGAATTATGCAGGGGGTGGAAAGAGTTGACAAAGAGAAATTTTTTCCTGTCTCTCCCCCCAAATGCTAGGGCATCCAAAGAATTGATGGGCAGTAGGTTCAGGACGGACAAAAGGCAATATTTCTTCAAACAGATCAAATGTGGAATTTGCTGCCAGGGGATGTAGTGATGGCCACACGAATACCTGTGCCAACCGCCAAGAGCTTAGGTGTGGTTTTGGATACCTCTGGTGGTGGCGAACCTATGGCACGGGTGCCAGAGGTGGCACTCAGAGCCCTCTCTGTGGGCATGCGTGTCATCGCCCCAGCCAGGCCCAGACCATCATTAGAGTATCAAATTCTCTGCCAAATAATTTTAAGTAGATGAAAGCATTTGGGATTGCTTTCCTTACTTTGTTTGGATCATCTTAAGTTAATGTATGAGTTGTTTTTTCTAAAGTAAAACCTCAGTATTCAGGTTAGATTGCTGTGTTGGCACTTTGCGATAAATAAGTGGGTTTTGGGTCGCAGTTTGGGCACGCGGTCTCTAAAAGGTTCGCCATCACTGCTCTAAGCTGTGGAGTCTTGTAAGCAAAGATTCTACTTGGTGAGCGCCTGGCATTAAAGTTGTGAGCGAGCAATTGGGCTGCTGCCTCAATTCGTTTGCTCTGGAGCTGTCCTCCCTGAGCGGAGACAAAAATGCGTGAGCCGGAGGCGAAAAAACTGTGAGCTAGCTCACACTAACTCAGCTTATAGGGAACACTGCACACGGGCATCCATCGCTGTGAGGATCATGGGATGAGCGGCAGCACCCTTCCGGAGTAAGACCTGGGAGCCCCACAGATGTGGGTTTGAGTACACACCTGCAGCAGCACTTTCCAAAGTGGGCACACGGAAGCATTTTCGGCTAAACATGAGGGCGAACTTCCTGACAGAGCAGTTCCTCCGTGGAACAGGCTTCCTCAGGAGGTGGTGGGCTCTCCTTCTCTGGAGGTTTTCAAACAGAGGCTGGAGGGCCATCTGACAGCAATGCCGATTGTGCAAATTTAGGCAGATCATGAGAAGGGAGGGCAGGAAGGGTTGCATCAGCGCTTAGTTCTCGTGGCCCTTTCTGACACGACCAGGGAAATGCCGATTGCCCCTTTGGGGTCAGGAAGCAGTTTTTCTCCAGGCCAGTTTGGCCGCAGATCCTGGAGGTTTTTTTGTTATCTTCTGGGCGTGGGACATCGATCACTGTGGGGGAGTGTGGGGGGGAGGTATTTGTGAATTTCGTGCATTGTGCAGGGGGTTGGACTAGATGACCCTGGAGGTCCCTTCCGACTCTGTGATTGTATATGTTGGTACCAGTGTTCCCTCTAAGCTGAGTTAGTGTGAGCTGGCTCACAGTTTTTTAGCCTCCAGCTCACAGATTTTTGCCTTGGTTCAGGAAGGATGGCTCCAGAGCGAACTAATCTTTGCAGTAGCCAAATCGCTCGCTCATAACTCAAATGCCAGTAGCTCACAAAGTAGACTTTTGGCTCATGAGACTCCACAGCTTAGAGGGAGTATTTGTTGTACACCGCCCTAAACCCTTTGGGGGAGGGCCGTTTATAAATTGAATCAATCAGTCAGTCAATAAACAGCTTTAAAAGGGGATTAGATAGATTCATGGAGGATGTCTATCTGTGGCTACTAGCCCGGGTGACTGAGGGGAACCTCCACGTTCAGAGGAGCCAATCCTCTGAATCCCAGAGCCAGGAGGCAACATCAGAGGAAGGCCTCAGCCTCTATGCCCTGATGTTGCCATCCAGAGGAACTGGCTGACCACTGTGTGAGGCAGGATGCTGGACTAGATGGACCACTGGCCTGATCCAGCAGGGCTCTTCTGATGTTCTTATGAAGGCCTCGGCCTCTCTGCCCTGTTGCTGGCCCTCCAGAGGAACTGGTTGGCCACTGTGTGAGACAGGATGCTGGACTAGATGGACCCTCACTGGTCTGCTCCAGCAGGGCTCTTCTGATGTTCTTATGAAGGCCTCGGCCTCTCTGCCCTGTTGTTGGCCCTCCAGAGGAACTGGTTGGCCACTGTGTGAGACAGGAGGCTGGACAAGATGGACCCTCACTGGTCTGATCCAGCAGGGCTCTTCTGATGTTCTAATGAAGGCCTCGGCCTCTCTGCCCTGTTGTTGGCCCTCCAGAGGAACTGGTTGGCCACTGTGTGGGACAGGATGCTGGACTAGATGGACCCTCACTGGTCTGATCCAGCAGGGCTCTTCTGATGTTCTAATGAAGGCCTCGGCCTCTCTGCCCTGTTGTTGGCCCTCCAGAGGAACTGGTTGGCCACTGTGTGGGACAGGATGCTGGACTAGAGGGACCCTCACTGGTCTGATCCAGCAGGGCTCTTCTGATGCTCTTCTCAGGGGAAGGCCTCAGCCTCCATGCCCTGTTGTTGTCCCTCCAGAGGAACTGGTTGAGGCCACTGTGTGAGACGGGATGCTGGACTAGATGGACCCTCACTGGTCTGATCCAGCAGGGCTCTTCTGATGTTCTTATGAAGGCCTCAGCCTCTCTGCCCTGTTGTGGGCCCTCCAGAGGAACTGGCTGGCCCCTGTGTGGGACAGGATGCTGAACTAGATGGACCCTCACTGGTCTGATCCAGCAGGGCTCGATGTCCTTTTCAAGGGATCTCTGTGTGTATGTGTGTGTGTGTTTTATAGATCATGTAGAAGGTGCCAGGTTCAGTCCCTGGCACCTCTGGAATTACCTTTTTCTGCCTGGGGCCCTGGAGAGCCACTGCCGGTCTGAGTAAACAAAACTGACCTTGGTGGCCTGATGGGGCTCTGACTCCACAGTAGGCAGCTTCAGGTTTCCATCTGAAGGAACTCCCCATTCCCTTTCCTGCCTCCCCTCTTCTCCTGGAGTCTGCATGTTTGCCTCTCTTTTTGCAGGGATCCTCCTGCGATTGGTCCGAATCATCTTCCTCCTTGGGATACGTCCTGGCAGGCCGTGCACTGAGGAGGCCATGTGAAGCAAAGGAAGGAGAACTTCCAGCCTCTTGTGAAGCTGGAGTGGAGAATGGGGGAGAAGGATGACTGAGAAGGCCGAGAAGCAGGAAGACGTCCTTCTAAAAGCCTCTTCCCACCCCGCGCATTGCACGCCGGAAGCCTGATCCCCTCTGCAAGTGTTTGTCCTCCATTCCCCTCTTGTGTTCAAGCCAGGTCCTCTTGGAGGCTGAGATGGAGCACAGCGTGAAGAAAGAAGAGGACGGCTCAGGCAGCCTTGAAGCAGGGAGGCAGCTGTGGAGACCCTCGGAGACTGTCGTGGACCAGGGAGTGAAGACGGAGGATGAAGACTCCCCTGGGACGGACCACGGAGGCACGAAGGTGAAGGAGGAGGAGGACTCTTCGGCTGGGGGCAGTGTTGCGTCCTGGGAAGGAGCGGTGCGGAAGGTCGTGGTGGGGGGCGCCACCGGCCCAGAGCTGCGTCGCCAGCGCTTCCGGCACTTCCACTACTGGGAGGCCTCGGGGCCACGGGAGGTGTGCGGACGACTCCGCCACCTCTGCCACCGGTGGCTGCAGCCGGAGCGACGCAGCAAGACTCAGGTGGTGGACCTGGTGGTCTTGGAGCAGTTCCTGGCCGTCCTGCCCCCGGAGATGGAGAGCTGGGTCCGGGACCGGGGGCCGGAGAGCAGCGCCCAGGCGGTGGCCCTGGCAGAGGGGTTCCTCCTGACCCAGGCGGAGGGCGTGAAGCAGGAAGAGCAGGTGAGAGAGGGGCTCCTCCCCAAAGGGCGGGAAACGTGTTGTGCAAGGGGACCCTAACAATTCCCTTCCCCTTCCCCACGGGCCAGCTTTTTCTGGAACTCACCCCAAGAGGAGCTGCCCCGCCTCCTTTGCCATCGTTTTCTTTCTTTTTTTAATTGGTTTTTCTTTATACATTTATAATACTTGTAAACACATATATTTTCAGAGTCATTAGTCAGTTTTCTAACCATTTATACAGACCTGACCATCTTTCAACAAAAACCTTTTCTTTCCCCCCCTATAATAACGAGTTTAATTTGTCAATTTCTGCTACTTCCTTCAATTTTTCTATTATTTCTTCCCTTCGCGGTACATTATCTATTTTCCAATATTTGGCCCACAATATTCTCGCAGATGTAATTATGTATGATATTACATATTTTTCATTATAAGTAAGCATTCCCGGCAGAATATTTAATAAATATGTTTCAGGCACCAACTCAAGCTTAACATTTACCACTTCCTCCATTATATTTTGTATAACTTTCCAATATTTCTGCATTTTTGTACAGCGCCACCACATATGATAGAATGTCCCCACATTTAATTTACACTTCCAACAGATATTAGAACAGTTCGGATAGCATTTTGCTATCCTTTCCGGTGGCCAATACCATCTATGAAAAACTTTGAATACATTTTCTCTGTAATTTGCCGCTCTCATATATTTTATGGATTTCCAAATTTTTAACCAATCTTCCTGAGGGACAGTACGTCCTATAGCTTTCATCCATACCACCATGTTATGCTTCACTACTTCTTCTGCCATATATTCCTCAAGTAGAATTTTGTACATTTTCTTGATCATATCCACTTGTTTTCTGACCTTTCTCCCCATTCCTTATCTGCTGTTTCAGGAGACGGAGCTCTTGGCAGACGTGGCCACCGATGGCCAAGAGGAGGATGAGTCTCCTTTGGATGCTAGACTGAGTCTCCAGGAGGCGAAGCAGGAGGGAGACAGAGGCGCCACCCCCCTTGGTAAGGAGGGGCTTCCGGCTTGGCCTCTTTCTCTCGAGTAAGCCTGGAACCTTTGGGCTGCTGTGGAATATCCAGCAGGCCTAACATGACCGGGCGCGATGGTGTTCTCCAGTCCCTCTCGCTGATAAAAAATTAGGTAAAGGTGAAAGTTTCCCTTGCTCGAAAGCCAGTCGAATCCGACTCTAGGGATGCGGCTCTCATCTCCGTTTCCAAGCCGAAGGGCCAGCGCTGTCCGAAGACATTTCCATGGTCATGTGGCCAGCATGACTAGACGCCAAAGTGCATGGAACACTGTTACCTTCCCACCAAAGCGGTGCCTATTCACCCACTTGCAATTTCTTGCTTTCGAACTGCTCGGTTGGCAGGAGCTGGAACTAGAGATGGGAGCTCACTCCATCACGCGGTACCCGGGTCTTGAACTGCTGAACTACCAACCTTCCACAGCCTGTAGTTCAGCATCTTAACCACTTGAGCCACCGCAGCTCAATTAAAAATTAGGTAAAGGTAAAAGTTCCGTGCGCCTTGGCGTTTAGTCATGCCGGCCACATGACCACGGAAACGTCTTCGGACAGCGCTGGCCCTTTGGCTTTGAAACAGAGATGAGCACCACAACCCTAGAGTCGGACTCGACTGGCTTTCGAGCAAGGGAAACCTTTACCTTTACCTAGACAGATTCACGGAGGATAGGTCTCTCCATGGCTACTAGCCAAGGTGACGGAGGGGAACCGTCACATTCAGAGAGGCATGAAGTCTCTGAATTGCAGAGCCAGGGGCCAACATCAGGGGAAGGTTTCAGCGTCTGTGCCCTTGCCGTTGGCCCTGCAGAGGAGCTGGTCTGCCACTGTGTGAGACGGGATGCTGGACTCGATGGACCACTGGGATTTTGTGCATGCCGAGAATGCAAAGCATTACACGTTACTACACACTGGCTACCTCCTGGTTAGGTTTTGTAAAGTCTGCTCCCCTTGCTCATCTCTTCTCTTTGTTTCTGCAGAGGAGGAAGCAGTTGAACAACAGAGAAGAGAAACTCAAGCAGAACAGAAGTGGAGGAAGAAATCCATTCCTTATGAAAACGCCGGGTGCCATGAAATTCCCGTTCAAGGAGAAGGTCACAGAGTGAATAATTCCTTTCAGAGTGCAAACCTCTTAACTGATGGCTCAGACCTCAGCATGCATCAGAGAGGTCATGATCTGGAGAAATTCCCAGTGTGTGGAAGGAGCATGGACCTTAATTCTCATCCAAGAACAGAGACAGAGGAGAAACCGTATAAATGCTCAGAGTGTGGAAAGGGCTTCAGCCGGCGGTATAACCTTGCTTCACACCAGAAGAGCCACACAGGGGAGAAACCACATGTGTGTCCGGTGTGCGGGAAAAGCTTCAGTCGGAAGAATAACCTGGTTTCGCATCAGAAGATCCATACGGTGGAGAAGCCGTACAAATGCTCGGAGTGCGGCAAAAGCTTCAGCCAGAAGATAAACCTTACCAGGCATCAAAGAACCCACACTGGGGAGAAACCATATGCGTGCCTGGAGTGCGGGAAAAGCTTCAGTCAGCAGCATCATGTTACCACACATCAAAAAAGCCACACAGGGGAGAAACCATATGCGTGCCTGGAGTGTGGGAAGAGCTTCAGTCAGAAGATCAACCTTATCACGCATCAGAAAAGTCACAAAGGGGAGAAACCATACAAATGCTTGGAGTGTGGGAAGAGCTTCAGTCGGAGCACAAGCCTTAAATCGCATCAAAGAATCCACACAGGTGAGAAACCATATAAATGCACTGAGTGTAGGAAGAGCTTCAGTCGAAGCACGCACCTGAAGTCCCATCAAAGAATCCACACTGGGGAGAAGCCGTATAAATGCCTGGAGTGTGGAAAGAGCTTCAATCACAGCATCAGCCTTACTTTACATCTCAGAATTCACACAGGAGAGAAGCCGTATAAATGCCTAGAATGTGGAAAGATCTTCCGACAGGCCCGAAACCTGCGGTCTCACCACAGAGTTCACACGGGGGAGAAACCGTATCAGTGCTCAGAGTGTGGGAAGAGTTTCAGCCAGAGGGTAAACCTGAGGGCACATCAAAGAGTGCATACAGGAGAGAAATTGTTGAAGTGCTTAGTGTGTGGGAAGAGCTTCAGGAGGAGCACGCACCTCAGGGCACATCAGAAAATCCACACAGGGGAGAAGCCATATAAGTGCATGCGGTGTGGGAAGAGCTTCCGGCACAAAGACCACCTTACTACACATCAAAGAGTACACACTGGTGAGAAGCCCTATAAATGCCTTGAGTGCGGAAAGAGCTTCAAACATAACATAAGCCTTATGTTACATCGCAAAATTCACACGGGGGACACACAGCAGAAATGAAAACGGGTGTTTGTTTAGACTTCCAACAGGTTGCTCTCGGATTTGGGCGGACCCATGGTGGGATCCTCATTCTGCAACTAAAGTGGGACAGTATTGGTACATTTGGGTTTTTTGTAAAAAGCTGGATTGTTTAGAATGGCATTAGCAGGGATACACTTGCTTGTCTTTTCCCAGTGTTGTCCTGTGAGGCTAATACATTTTCCACGGAAACAAAGATCTTGCTTAAGAAAGAGCAGAATTTTCTGTCTGGTTCATGCAGTTCTTCACCTTGCAATAGAAAAGAGCAAGAGTCCAGGAGCACCTTAAAGACTGAGAAAAATTGGTGGCAGGGGAGGAGCTTTCGTGACTCACGAACAATTTTTGTTAGTCTTTAAGGTGCTCCTTAACAGCGTTCCGTGCACCTTGGTGTTTAGTCATGCCGGCCACATGACCACGGAAAAGTCTTCGGACAGCGCTGGCTCTTCGGCTAGGAAACGGAGATGTGCACCGCAACCCTAAAGTCGGATTCGACTGGCTTTCGAGCAAGGGAACCTTTACCTTTGACTTTTTAAGGTGCTCCTGGACTCTTGCTCTTTTCTACTGCTACGGACAGACTAACACGGCTGCCCACCTTGATCTTTCACCTTGCAAGTTCACTAATTCTCAGCCCAGCCTATCCTGGAAGTGTTTATGAAATCCTGGAAGCATTTATTTATATTCAGCTTGGGGAAACGACGGCCGAGGGGGTGACATGATCGAGGTTTACAAGATTATGCACGGGATAGAGCAGGAAGGGAAAGAAGTCCTTTTGGCCCTTAGAGGTGGCGGCGGCTACAAGCATGGATGTCTTCAAGAGGGAATTGGATACGCATATGGAGCAGAGGTCCATCAGTGGCTATTAGTCACAAGGTAGAGATAGGAGAGGAGCTGCGGTGGCTCAAGTGGTTAAGATGCTGAACTGCAGGCTGTGGAAGGTCGGTAGTTCAGCAGTTCGAGATCCGGGTTGCCGCATGATGGAGTGAGCTCCCATCTCTAGTTCCAGCTCCTGCCAACCTAGCAGTTCGAAAGCAAGAAATTGCAAGTAGATAAATAGGTACCACTTTGGTGGGAAGGTAACAGCGTTCCGTGCGCCTTGGTGTTTAGTCATGCCGGCCACATGACCACGGAAATGTCTTCGGACAGTGCTGGCTTGAAAACGGAGATGAGCACCGCAACCCTAGAGTCGGACTCGACTGGCTTTCGAGCAAGGGAACCTTTACTTTACTTTACTATAGATAGGAACTCTCGGCCTGGGGCAAGTGATGCTCTGTATTCTTGGTGTGTGGTCGGGGGCAACAGTGGGAGGGCTTCTAGTCTCCTGGCCCCACTGGTGGACCTCCTGATGGCACCTGGTATTTTTGGCCCCTGTGTGACAGAGTGTTGGACTGGATGGGCCATTGGCCTGATCCAACATTGGCTTCTCTTATGTTCTTATTTCTACCCCACGTTCCTCCCCAGTGAAGTTTACATTGTTTTCCTCTCCTCCATTTTATCCTTACAGAAACAACCCTGTGAGGTAGGTTAGGCAGAGTGTGCATGATGGGCCCAAGGTCACCCAGGAGGGTGTGTGTTGTGGGGAAGAGAAGGGAAAGGAGTTTGTAAGCCGCTCTGAGACTCCGAGTGAAGGGCGGGGTATAAATCCAATCTCTTCACCAGTTTGGTGTTATGGTTAAGTGCGCGGACTCTAATCTGGGAGAACCGGGTTTGATTCCCCCACTCCTCCACTTGCACCTGCTGGATGACCTTGGGCAAGCCATAGTTCTGTCAGAGCTGTTCTTGAAAAAGAGCAGTTTCTGTCAGAGCGCTCTCAGCCCCGCCTACCTCACAGGGTGTCTGTTGTGGGGAGGGGAAGGGAAAGGACCTTGTAAGCTGCTCTGAGACTCCAAGTGAAGGGCGGGGTGTAAATCCAATCTCTTCTCTTCTTCTTCTATGCCCACCATGCTGTGTTTGAATTCCAAATGTCTGCCTTAGCTGTAAAGGCAGCTGACAAACTGAGGCCAGGGACCCTGCCCAGTAAAACCATAGCAGGATTTAGACCAAGGTGGGTAGCTGTGTTGGTCTGCTTGTAGCAGTGGGAAAAAGCCAGAGTCCAGGAACACTAAAGACCACCATAATCTGTATGAGCTTTCGTGAGTCACTGCCTGCTTCTTCAGATACAGCTCTCCAGGAGGTTGATGAGTTGTGGCAGAACTAAGATTCTGGTGGGGAAGGTTCAGAGATATAAACAGTTCAAGCAGGGCCCACTCTAGAATATCCAATTACACGTCGCAGCCATCCAGTTTGGTGTCGTGGTTAAGTGCGCGGACTCTAATCTGGGAGAACCAGGTTTGATTCCCCACTCCTCCACTTGCACCTGGCTGGATGACCTTGGGCAAGCCGTAGTTCTGATAAGAGCTGTCCTTGAAAAAGAGCAATTCCTGTCAAGACTCAAGAACTCTCTCAGCCCCACCCACCTCACAGGGTGTCTGTTGTGGGGAGGGAAAGGTTTCTTAAAGAAGAGTTATGGCATCTACGATAGAGCAGTTCACACACTCAGCCATTCACACACCCCGTAGGAATTTCCCTTCCCCCTGTAACTATGGCAAACTAAGCAGAGCTTGACAAATAAAAGAATTTGGCTCCATGAAATTGATGAGCAGTAGGTTGCTTCTGGAGTTCTGGCACCGCTGGTGGACCTCCTGATATCACCTGGGTTTTGGAAACGGTGTGACCCAGAATGTTGGACTGGATGGGCCACTGGCCTGGTCCAACAGGGCTTCTCTTGTGTTCTAACCCAGCAGGAAGGAACCTGTTCTGAGCCTGTTCTGGAAATGCTCTGATCCCAGCTGGGCCGCCCTGCCCTGTGGGGTTTAGATGGAGCTGCGGTGGCTCAAGTGGTTAAGACGCTGAACTGCAGGCTGTGGAAGGTCGGTAGTTCAGCAGTTCGAGACCCGAGTTGCACATGGAGTGGGCTCCCCTCTAGTTCCAGCTCCTGCCAACCTAGCAGTTTGAAAGCAAGAAATTGCAAGTAGATAAATAGGGACCACTTTGGCGGGAAGGTAACAGCGTCCCCTGTGCCTTGGTGTTTAGTCATGCCGGCCACATGACCACGGAAACATCTTCGGACAGCGCTGGCTCTTCGGCTTGGAAACGGAGATGAGCACCGCAACCCTAGAGTGGATTCGACTGGCTTTCGAGCAAGGGAACCTTTGCCTTTATGTGGGGTTTGGGGGCTTATTCAGGAGCAGACGTTGCCAGACCCATTCAAGTCAGAACAAAGGATCTTTCCCGCAAACTCTCCCACATACAGGACACTTATAACACAGAGGAGTAACAGTGAGCAAAAACTGGCGGCAAGGCAGGCAAGGCTGAGAGAGCTCTTTCCTGAACTGTCCTTGAGAGAACAGCTCTGACAGCACTACGGCTTGCCCAAGGTCGCATCAGCAGCTGCAAGTGGAGGAGTGGGGGAATCAAACCCGGTTCTCACAGATTAGAGTCCGCACACTTAACCAAACTGGCTCTCACAACAGAAGGAGGACCTTTGGGGGGGTAAGAAAGGGGTTGGGGGGGGGAAAGGGGAATCCAGCCTGCCCTGGAACCAGCTGCAGCCCCCTCCTCAGACCCAGATGCAACAGACACCCTGTGAGGTAGAAGAAGAAGAGGAAGAGATTGGATTTATACCCTGCCCTTCACTACCCAAAGGTGTCTCAGAGCGGCTTACAAACTCCTTTCCCTTCCCCTCCCCACCACAGACACCCTGTGAGGTCGGTGGGGCCGAGAGAGCTCTTGACAGAAACGGCTCTTTTTCAAGGACAGCTCTTATTAGAACTATGGCTTGCCCAAGGTCATCCAGCCAGGTGCAAGTGGGGGAGTCGGGAATCAAACCCGGTTCTCCCAGATTAGAGTCCGCACACTTAACAGCTACACCAAACTGGCTCTCTGACAATACTGACCTTGATAGACTGATTCAGTATAAAGCAGCTTCACGTGTTACAGAAGAACAACGCCCCCTCCTACCCTCTTGGATGCCAACTGGAATGCTGTTGGGAAGTGGCTGGCATGAAAGAGCCCTTGGAAAGCCACTGCCGGTCTGAGTGGGCAATTCTGCCCTGGGGGGGGGAGGAGAAGGGGTTTTTATACCCCGCTTTCCACCCCCTGAAGAAGTCTCAGAGCAGCTTACAACAATTGCCTTCCCCTCCCCACAACAGACACCCTGTGAGGTAGCGTGGGTGGGGCTGAGAGAGCTCTCCCAGGAGCTGGCCTTGAGAGGACGGCTCTGACAGAACTTCTGACTGGCCCGGGCTCTGAGAGAGCTGTGACTGACTCCAGGTCACCCAGCTGGCTTCATGCGGAGGAGGAGTGGGGAATCAAACCCGGTTCTCCAGATTTAGAGCCCGCCGCTCTTAAGCACGACACCAAACTGAAGCACTTGCCTGACTCGTGAGAAGGCAGCTTTGGTTGTTGGGAGAGGGCGCAGATGAGTGGCAGAGCCTCTGCTTGGCGGCAGTGAAGAAGGTCCCAGGTCCAATCCCCCGGGCACCATCTCCAGTCAAAAGGACCAGGTAGGAGGCGCCGTGATGGACCCCTGCCTGGGACCCTGGGGAGCGGCTGCCAGTCTGAGTAGGCAATACTGACCTTGATGGCCCACGGTCGTGATTCAATAGAAGGCAGCTTCATGAGTTCAAGGCTGATGTTTGTAGGAGGGGCCGTGGCTCAGTGACGGGGCACCCGCTTGGGCCCCAGGTTCAACCCCCCCCCCCTCGTCTCCAGTTCGAAAGACCAGGCAGTAGGTCTTGGGAAAGACCTCTTGCCCGAGACCCTGGAGAGCCGCCGCCAGTCCAAGTAGACCTTGATAGACCCTAAGAGTCCGAGGCAGGATTGAGCCAGTTTGGTGTAGTGGTTAAGTGTGCGGACTCTAATCTGGGAGAACTGGGTTTGATTCCCCCACTCCTCCACTTGCTCCTGGCTGGATGACCTTGGGCAAGCCGTAGTTCTGACAAGAGCTGTTCTTGAAAAAGAGCAGTTTCTGTCAAGAGTTCTCTCAGCCCCACCCACCTCACAGGGGGTGTCTGTTGTGGGGAGGGGAAGGGAAAGGAGTTTGTAAGCCGCTCTGAGACTCCCTTGGGTAGTGAAGGGCGGGGTATAAATCCAATCTTTTCTCTTCTTCTAGATAAGCATATGGAACTGAAGTCCAACAGTGACTATAAGCCACAAGGTATAGATAGGGACTCCCGGTCTGGGGCCAGTGATGCTCTGTCTTCTTGAGAGCCAGTTTGGTGTGGTGGTTAAGTGTGCGGACTCTACTCTGGGAGAACCGGGTTTGATTCCCCACTCCTCCACATGCAGCTGCTGATGTGACCTTGGGTCAGTCACAAGCTCTGGCACAGCTGTCCTTGAAAAAGAGCAGTTTGTGTCAGAGTTCTCTCAGCCCCACCCACCTCACAGGGTGTCTGTTGTGGGGAGGGGATCCAGACAAAAGGGGGGGGGGGATGTTCCAGGGCACGCTGGAGAAGACCTTTACCAAAATGTACACGCGCACCCTATCCCCCCCCCCTCCACACACGCACACCCCCCCCAAAGCCTTCCAGCGCTCTGTTTTAAATCTGCAAGCTCAGGCTTCCGAAACACCCACCCCGACGAAGAGTCCTGCGGGACCCGGAAACTTGCTCGTTCTGCTCCGGGGTCTGGGTGCGGGTCGTGCGCTCGGCTGTGCCGCCGGCCGGGTCTGGCTGCAGCCGGCGCCGTCTGTTCCGTCGCTGAAATCCGGCCGAAGGGTTAAAACGAGAGAGTCGCGCTGATGCCGAGAAAGGAAGAGAAAGCAGCGGGGTGGTGGTGGGGGAGGGGAGCCATTTCCTCGCCCCCACCCGCCTCCAAGAAGCGGGCCTTTGTCTCCCCGAGGTAAGCAGTGGGTAAGCGGTGCAACGGCCGGGCGTCCCAGGGAGGATCCGGTGAGCTCTCCTCTCGCCGCCTGCATTGGAGGGGATGCACGGCAGAAAAGTAGGGGGGTGCCCAGCAATGCTCCCTCTAAGCTGTGGAGTCTTGTGAGCAAAAATTCTACTTTGTGAGTTACTGGCATTCAAGTTGTGAGCGGGCGATTTGGCTACTGCATGAATTAGCTTGCTCTGGAGCCATCCTTCCTGAGCTAAGACAAAAGTGTGTGAGCCAGAGGCTAAAAAACTGTGAGCTAGCTCGCGCTAACTCAGCTTAGAGGGAACACTGTGAGTTCCTGGCATTACAGTTGGGAGCGAGCTACTTGGCTGCCGCATAAATTAGTTTGCTCGGAGCCCTCCCTGAGCCAAGACGAAAACGTGTGAGCCGGAGGCTAAAAAACTGTGAGCCAGCTCACACTAACTCAGCTTAGAGGGAACACTGGAGGTGCAGCGCATGCAGAGGACCTCAGAACATCAGAAGAGCCCGGCTGGTTCATGCCAGGGAGGGTCCCTCTAGTCCAGCCTCCCGTCTCACACAGGGGCCTGCCAGTCCCCATGGAGGGCAAACAATAGGGCAGAGAGGCCCAGGCCTTCCCCTGATGTTGTCTCCTAGCTCTGGGATTCAGAGGTTTAGTGCCGCGCAGCGTTCCCTCTACGCCGAGTGAGTGTGAGCTGGCTCACAGTGTTTTAGCCTCCGGCCCACACGTTTTTTGTCTTCGCTCAGTATGGAGGGCTCCAGAGCAAACTAATTGATGCAGTAGCCCAACCGCTCGCTCTCAGCTTTAAAGCCAGGAGCTCACAAAGTAGAATTTTTTCTCACAGGATTCCACAGCTTAGAGGGAGCATTGGTGCCCCTGGATGTGGAGGTTCCCCTCAGTCATCATGTTTAGTAGTCATTGATAGACTCCTCCATCAATCTATTTAATCCCATAAGAACATCAGACGAGCCTTGCTGGATCAGACCAGTGGTCCATGAAGTCCAGCCTCCTGTCTCACACGGTGGCCAACCAGTTCCTGTGGAGGGCCAACAACAGGGCAGAGAGGCTGAGACCTTCCCCTGATAAGAACATAAAAAGAGACCTGCTGTATCAGACCAGTGATAGACTCCCCTCCATGAATCTATGTAATCCCATAAGAATATCGGAAGAGCCCTACTGGATCAGACCAGTGAGGGTCCATCTAGTCCAGCATCTCATCTCACACAGTGGCCAACCAGTTCCCATGGAGGGCAAACAACAGGGCAGAGAGGCCGAGGCCTTCCCCTGATGTTGCCTCCTGGCTCTGGGATTCAGAGGTTTAGTGCTGCTGGATGTAGAGGTTCCCCTCAGTCAGTATGACTAGTAGTCATTGATGGACTCCCCTCCATGAATCTATATAATCCCAGAATAACATCGAAAGAGCCCTGCTGGATCAGACCAGTGAGGGTCCACCTCACTGGTCTGATCCAGCAGAGCTCTTCTAATATTCATATGAAGGCCTCAGCCTCTCTGCCCTGTTGTTGGCCCTCCAGAGGAACTGGTTGGCCCCTGTGTGAGACAGGATGCTGGACTAGATGGGCCCTCACTGGTCTGATCCAGCAGAGCTCTTCTAATATTCATATGAAGGCCTCGGCCTCTCTGCCGTGTTGTTGGCCCTCCAGAGGAACTGGTTGGCCACTGTGTGAGGCAGGATGCTGGACTAGATGGGCCCTCACTGGTCTGATCCAGCAGAGCTCTTCTAATATTCTTATGAAGGCCTCAGCCTCTCTGCCCTGTTGTTGGCCCTCCAGAGGAACTGGTTGGCCACTGTGCTAGACGGGGCTAGATGGACCATTGGCCTGATCCAGCAGGGCTCTTCTGATGTTCTTATGGGAGGCTAATACAAAAACTGAGGGTCCCCAAAAGCAATACTTTCAGTTCTGATGGGGCCCTAGACAAGTATGCTGCTATCTTAAGAGCTTTCGTGCTCACAAAGAAAAAATATTGCGCCTCCTGTCTTCAAAAAAGATTAATTCGAAATGGGTAAATCACTAGAGTCCCGTGGGACTAGTGACAGTGATTACTGACATGGTGCTGTCTTGAATGCAAACCTGCACTCGATGTATTGTTTGGGTGAAACATATTTTTCTCTAAGTATCGTTTGAGCGAAATAGATTTTTGATAATATTTGGTACCAATATTTAGACAACAGTATTGAAAACTATAAAAAGAATAAAGCGTAAAAATTTTTGAACCACAGACATATATTTATTATACACAGTGAGATATATTTTTGTTTTCCCAGTGTTCCCTCTAAGCTGCGTTAGTGTGAGCTAGTTCACAGTTTTTTAGCCTCCGGCTCACACCTTTTTGTCTTAGCTGCGGAAGGGATGGCTCCAGAGCAAACTAACTTATGCAGCAGCCAAACCGCTCGCTCACAACTTTAATGCCAGGAGCTCACAAAAGCGGAATTTTCACTCACAGTACTCCACAGCTTAGAGGGAGCATTGCAGGGCAACCCTGCCCCCACCGGTATCTGGTTCTGGACTGAGTCTTGTCCAGGGCTATTTTTGGGCAGGAACGCACAGGAACGGAGTTCCAGCTGGCTCCCAAGTTGGCCACACCCAGCAGGAGCTCATTGGCATAATAGGCCACACCCAATAGCAGAAACTCATTAGGACTGGCTACATTAGGGGTGTGTGGCCTAACATGCAAAGGAGTTCCTGCTCCAAAAAAAGCCCTGGGTTTTGACAACAAACAAGGTAAACAGAATAAGAAGCAAAAGGTGGGTGTGGCTGGATGACCACACTTCTGATAACATGGGGGTGTGCGGCCTAATGTGCCAGTGAGCTATGCTTTCAGGGGTGTGGCCTAATATGCTA
>NW_015167631.1:129565-131875 GCF_001447785.1 Gekko japonicus
TCCTTGCCTCCCTTTCTTGCAGGGGGAAGCCCCCAGGTGCCAGCTGGAGTCCTCTGGGTCTCCAAGAACCCTCTTCCCACTCTGTGGGTTGCACACAGGAAGACTGATCCCCTTTGCGAGTGTTTGTCCTCCATCCCCTTGCAGTCAAGCCAGGAGAACCTCAGCCCCCCCCCCTGGAGGCTGAGATGGAGCACGGTGTGAAGGAGGAAGAGGACGGCTCAGGCGGCCTTGAAACAGGGAGGCAGCTGTGGAGACCCTTGGAGACTGTCGTGGACCAGGGAGTGAAGACAGAGGATGAAGACTCCCCTGGGACGGACCACGGAGGTGTGAAGGAGGAGGAGGACTCTTCGGCTGGGGGCAGTGTTGCATCCTGGGAAGGAGCGGTGCGGAAGGTCGTGGTGGGGGGCGCCACCGGCCCGGAGCTGCGTCGCCAGCGCTTCCGGCGCTTCCACTACTGGGAGGCCTCGGGGCCCCGGGAGGTGTGCGGACGGCTCCGCCACCTCTGCCACCGGTGGCTGCAGCCGGAGCGACGCAGCAAGACTCAGGTGGTGGACCTGGTGGTCTTGGAGCAGTTCCTGGCCGTCCTGCCCCCGGAGATGGAGAGCTGGGTCCGGGACCGGGGGCCGGAGAGCAGCGCCCAGGCGGTGGCCCTGGCAGAGGGGTTCCTCCTGACCCAGGCGGAGGGCGTGAAGCAGGAAGAGCAGGTGAGAGAGGGGCTCCTCCCCAAAGGGCGGGAAACGTGTTGTGCAAGGGTGTTATACAAATAGATTTCCAGTAAAAAAGGGAAGTCAAAATGAGGAGGAATGTTCATTGATTTTTTTAAAATAGTTTTATTAGTTTCAGAAATAAAGATTTCAAACCAAGACAAAGAAAGAAAACATATTACGAAACACAATACACAACAATAAACACATATTGCAGCTTATACTCTAGTCTCTGATTTAGTTTCACTTATTATCCTTGAATCTTACACATGTGCACCAAAGTTTGTTGAAATATCAACTTGCATGAGTATATTATACCAGTGTTCCAAGATACTTTTCTGTCCATGTATATAATCTCAACCAGTTATTCCCAAAGGTTTCTTCTTTTTTTATCTTGTAGTTGTAAAGTCAATTGTCCATTTCTGCCACTTCTAAAAGTTTATAAATCATTTGTTCTTTTGTTGGGCTTCCCGAATGTCCATTGATTTTTAACCGCAATTAAAACACCCGAAAACAGTTAGGCTAACTGAAATTTTATAATTGGGAGTGACCTAGTTAAGAATATAATATTCAGAGATCGTAACTGGCTACAAAGGTGAGTGCGTCATTTGAGTAATCGTCCACTCATTGGTCAAATATGAAGAAAAGTGTGCCTACACAATATCTTACATGTTCAGTTAACCTAACCTGAATAATATCGGCCAAGGATTCTTCATACCAAAACAAAGGTGTTTTCCCCCCCTGATATGAAGCTAAAATCCCATTTGACCCAGACACTGCCAAGTTTTACCCTGAACAACTAAAAAAAACTCAATGAACTCTATACCTATCTTCTACACCAAAAAAAATGTTGTTTTCTTGTCTGCTAGCATCAGCTAGAAAGATACTCTAACCTACAAGGGAAAGGCCTACCGTCTAATAGGCTTTCATTAGGTAAAGGTAAAGGTTCCCTTGCTTGAAAGCCAGTCGAGTCCGACTCTAGGGTTGCGGTGCTCATCTCCGTTTCGAAGCCGAAGAGCCAGCACTGTCCGAAGACGTTTCTGTGGTCATGTGGCCGGCATGACTAAACACCAAGGCGCACGGAACGCTGTTCCCTTCCCACCGAAGTGGTCCCTATTTATCTACTTGCAATTTCTTGCTTTCAAACTGCTAGGTTGGCAGGAGCTGGAACTAGAGACGGGAGCTCACTCCGTCATGCGGCACACTCCGGTCTCCAACTGCTGAACTACGGACCTTCTGCAGCCTGCAGTTCAGCGTCTTAACCACTTGAGCCACCAATCTATAAAAACAGAGAAATATGAATAATCTGAAAGGAAAAATCATTATATTCCCATTCATACTACAAGGGGAACCTAACAATTGCTTTCCCCTTCCCCATTGGCCAGTTTTTTCTGGAGGTCACTCCAAGTCACGCCTCCTTTGCCCTGCGTCTCCCCACTCATTTGATATGATATGATAACCATAAGTACTTGAAGGGCTGTCATCTAGAGGATGGGACGGAGTTGTTTTCTGTTGCCCCAGAAGGCCGGACCAGAACCAACAGGTGGAAATGAAATCAAAAGAGTTTTCCGCTAAACATTAGGAAGAACTTCCTGACAGTTAAGAG
>NW_015167631.1:132451-134348 GCF_001447785.1 Gekko japonicus
TCCTGCACCGTGTAGGGCAGGGCGGCCAAACTTGCTTAACGTAAGAGCCACAAAGAATAAACGTCAGACGTTTGAGAGCCACAAGACATGAAGAAATATTGCGTGTTTTTACTGGGAAATGTGCAGATTTGCTTCTTATTAACATTAAATGAGACTGCCAAAAATAATATCAAAAGCGGCAAAAGCAGATATTGATAATGATATTTATTTGTCCAACGATATTTGTTTGCTGATGATATTGGGCTTCCCCAGCTGCCCTGCCGGGAGCCACACAATAGGTATGAAAGAGCCACATGTGGCTCCCAAGCCACAGTTTGGCCCCCCCTGGTGTAGGGGGTTGGACTGGATGACCCTGGAGGTTCCTTCCAGCTCTATGATTCTCTATGATTCATTTCCTGACCCTTTCCCCCATTCCTTATCTGCTGTTTCAGGAGATGGAGCTCTTAGCAGACGTGGCCACCGATGGCCAAGAGGCGGACGAGTCTCCTTTGGGTGCTAAACAAAGACCGAGTCTCCAGGAGGTGAAGCAGGAGGGAGACAGAGACGCCACCCCCCTGGGTAAGGAGGGGCTTCCAGCTTGGCCTCCTTCTCCTGAGTAAGCCTGAAATCTGTGGGACTGCAGCCTTTTATGTTCCTCTTCTGCCTGCGTCAGGATTCGATCGATCCAAACCAGTTTTTAAAAGTGTGTCTGATAGCTCACATGGGAAAGGGTTTTTATAAAAATACAATCGCCTAAAAATGCAGGCAAAGAATAATTGATTCATTACTTTCCTTAAGTAAAGGTAAAGGTTCCCTTGCTTGAAAGCCAGTCGAATCTGACTCTAGGGTTGCGGTGCTCATCTCCGTTTCCAAGCCGATGAGGCAGTGCTGTCCGAAGACGTTTCCATGGTCATGTGGCCAGCATGACTAAACACCGAGGCGCACGGAACGCTGTTACCTTCCACTTGCAATTTCTTGCTTTCGAACTGCTAGGTTGGCAGGAGCTGGAACTAGAGACAGGGGCTCACTCCGTCATGCGGCACACTCGGGTCTCGAACTGCTGAACTACCGACCTTCCACAGCCTGCAGTTCAGCGTCTTAACCACTTGAGCCACCGCAGCGCTTTCCTTAATCCCCTCTAAATTTACTTATTTAAAACATTTTATTTCCCACCTTATCTGCTTGGATTCACAGTGGCTAGCAATTTTTTATTCTGGGTATAAGCTTTTGTGTGCACGCGCACTACTTTGTATCTGAGGAAATGTTGTGTGCACACGAAAGCTTGTACCCAGAATAAAACTTTGTTGGTCTTAAAGGTGCCCCTGGACTCAAACTTTGTTTCGTGTAGTGGTTAGGAGCGCAGACTCTAATCTGGGAGAGCCGGGGTTGATTCCCCACTCCTCCACATGTAGCTGCTGCTGTGACCTTGGTAATCTCTCTAAGCTGAGTTAGTGTGAGCCAGCTCACAGATTTTTAGCTTCCGGCTCACACATTTTTGTCTCAGCTCAGCAAGGATGGCTCCAGAGCAAACTAATTTATGCAGTAGCCAAATGGCTCGCTCACAGCTTTAATGCCAGGAGCTCACAAAGTAGATTTTTTGCTCACAAGGCTCCACAGCTTAGAGGGAACATTAGTTCTCTCAGAGCTGTTCTCTCACAAACAGTCCTCGAGAGAGCTCTCTCGGCCCCACCTACCTCACAGGGTGTCTGTTAGCGGGGTGGGAAGGGAGTTCGTAAACTGCTCTGAGACACCTTTGGGTAATGAAGGGCGGGGTCTAAATCCAATCTCTTCTTCTACCTCCCAGGGTATCTGTTGTGGGGAGGGGAAGGGGAAGGACACCTTTGGGTAGTGAAGGGGGGGTAGAAATCCAATCTCCTCCTCCTCCTCCTCCTCCGCCTCCTCCTCCTCTTCTTCTTCT
>NW_015167631.1:134857-144203 GCF_001447785.1 Gekko japonicus
CTCACAGGGTGTCTGTTGTGGGGAGGGGAAGGGAAAGGAGTTTGTAAGCCGCTCTGAGACTCCTTTGGATAGTGAAGGGCGGGGCATAAATCCAATCTCCTCCTCCTCCTCCTCCAATGGCCAACAATGCAGCAGTTAAGCTAAGAGTCTGTTAACGACAAGACAAAAAGCCCACAAATCAAAAATGTAGCCAGATCTGCCACAAATCGTTCTCCCTCCTCCAAATACTGAATGACATAAAACTGCCTTGCCTGCAGCAACTGAAGGCACTTTCTGTACTTATTCTGGCATGAATAGCGAAGAACGAGGTTTTTGTCTATGAATAGAAGTTGCACCAGGATGTGGGCAGCCTGTAATTTCCTCTTGCGGTGGTGGGGGGGGAGGGGACATTGCAAATGGGAGGGGCCTGCAACAGGGAAGGCTTTATTTATTTATTTATCATGTGGCGATTGCAGTGCAGCCAGGAGATCCTAAGATTGTCCGGCAGGTAGAAGGTCTAGCTCCTTAGTGTTACGCACCATTAGGTGGCGAGCTAGACGTGTTTCCCCCCCCCCCCAGGCAAGAGATGTTCAGAGTTGGTTTGCCTTTGCGCCTTGGCCCTGGTGCTCTTTGGAGGTCACCCCTAGCCAGGGTCAACCTGCTTCGCTTCCAAGATCTGATGAGATCGGGCTGTCCAGGATCTGATGAGATCGGGCTGTCCTGGGCAGGGCAGGGACACCTTCTCTGATCTCTCTTTGGTAAGCAGAGAATCGCAAATCCAAGTCCTTGGAAAAGGGACCTTAGCTCAGGGGCCAAAGACCTGCTTGGCACGCAGAAGGTCTGGGGCCTCCAGTTAAGAGGATCAGGAGGGAGGTGATGGGGAAGACGTCCACCCAGGACTCTGGAGAGAGGGCTGCCCCCAGTCAGAGTAGACAAGACTCACAGAGACATGAAGCTGCTCCGTTAAGGTCAATATCGTCTCCTCAAGCTGCCGGGGTCTCAGGCTGAGGTCTTTGCCAGTTTGGTGTAGTGGTTAAGGGCAGCAGACTCTAACCTGGAGAAGCGGGGTTGATTCCCCACTCCTCCTCCACATAAAAGCCAGCTGGGTGGCCTTGGGTCAGTCCCAGTTCTCTCAGAGCTGTTCTCTCAAGGACAGTTCTCTCAGAGCTCTCTCAGCCCCACCTACCTCACAGGGTGTCTGTTGTGGGAAGAGGAAGGGAAAGGAGCTTGTAAGTCACTCTAAAACTGTGAATGAAGGGCAAGGTATAAATCCAATCTCTTCTTCTTCCTCCTCTTCCTCTCCTCCCCCCTCTCCTTCTCCTCCTTCCTTTCTTCCTCCCTCTCCTCCTCCTCCGTCTCGTCCTCCCTCTCCTTCTTCCTTCATTCTCCTTCTTCCTTCCTTCCTCTCCTCCTCCTCCCTCTCCTTCTCCTCCTCCTTCCTTCCTCCCTCCCTCTCCCTTTCCTCCTCCTCCCTCTCCTTCTTCCTTCCTTCTCCTCCTTCCTTCCTTCCTTCCTTCCTTCCTTCCTTCCTTCCTTCCTCCGTCTCCTCCTTCTCCTTCTTCCTTCCTCTCCTCCCTCTCCTCCTCCGTCTCATCCTCCCTCTCCTTCTTCTCCTTCTCCTGAGAGCCAGTTTGGTGTAGTGGTTAAGTGTGCGGACTCTAATCTGGGAGAACCGGGTTTGATTCCCCACTCCTCCACTTGCACCTGCTGGTGTGACCTTGGGTCAGTCACAAGCTCTGGCACAGCTGTCCTTGAAAAAGAGCAGTTTCTGTCAGAGTTCTCTCAGCCCCACCCACCTCACAGGGTGTCTGTTGTGGGGAGGGGAAGGGAAAGGAGTTTGTAAGCCGCTGTGAGAGTCCAAGTGAAGGGCGGGGGTATAAATCCAATCTCTTCTTCTCCTTCCTTCTTCTCCTCCTTCCTTCCTTTCTTCCTTCCTCTCCTCCTCCTCCCTTTCCTCCTCCTCCCTCTCCTTCTTCTCCTCCCTTCCTTCCTCTCCTCCTCCTCCCTCTCCTCCTCCCTCTCCTTCTCCTCCTCCTTCCTTTCCTCCTCCTCCTCCTCCTCCGTCTCCTTCTTCTCCTCCTCCTTCTCTTCCCTCCTCTTCCCCCCTCTTTTCCTTCCTCTCCTCTTCCCTCTCCACCTCCTCCTCCATCTCCTATCACCTGGTCCTTTTAACTGAAAATTCGGGAGTTTGAAGCTGGGACCTTCTGCATGCCAGGCAGATGCTCTGATCACAGAGTCACAGCTCTTGACCCCGATGGACCAATGCTCTGATTCAG
This sequence comes from Gekko japonicus, assembly GCF_001447785.1. NCBI lineage: Eukaryota > Metazoa > Chordata > Lepidosauria > Squamata > Gekkonidae > Gekko > Gekko japonicus. The sequence goes on from NW_015167631.1 coordinate 137,113, forward strand.
CTTCGTGCACTCATGTGCCCTCCCAGGAGAGACCTTAGTGAGGAAGGAGAAACTTGTAAGCAGAAGCATCCCCTGAGGCGTTCTGTTCTCAGGCCATTTAGAACTTGAAACCTGCGAGCCAGCACCTCAAATTGGGCCAGTAAAATACCTTCCCGCCTCCTCTGCCTCCCTTGCAGGTGATGGACTAGTCGGATGCTGGGTCCCTTCTCTTCCATCCGGAGCGGAAACTGCCTCTGTACAGCCCGATCAGGTAGGGGGTGGTGGTACCTGGGGGCCTCTGTCCCTTACTCATCATCTGGGGCTTGCAAGAATTTGTTTCTGACAAAGGTGCCTCCCCCCACAAGGGAGGCTTTGAATGTCCCTGATCATGCAGGGGTCATTTTGTAGAAAAAGAGGTGCAGGAGCTCATTAGCATAACTCATTTGCATAACTCATTTGCATATGCCACACCCCCTGACGCCACCAGAAGTGTGTCAAAAGGCAACACCCACCGCTCAGGCTCCACTGGACTGTTTTGGATTGCTAGCTATTGGGGGGGGGGAGGAACATGTAGATCTGTCCTCATGGAGGAGGGAGAGCTTGTACCTTGGCCTCAAAGGTGCCACTAGACTGTTTTGGATTGCTGTCTATGTGGGGGGGAATGCACAGATCTGTGCAGAAAGGAAGGAAGGAAGGAGGGGGGAAAGGGAAGGAAAGAAGGAGGGAAAGAGGGAAAGAAAGAGGGAGAGAAGGAAACGAGGGAAAGGGAAAGAAGGAGAGAAGGAAAGGAGTTGGGAAAGAAAAGAAAGAAAGAGGGAAAGAAAGAGGGAGAGAAGGAAATGAGGGAAAGAAAGAGAGAAGGAAAGACTTACCTGGCTGCTTCTTGCTCCTCGTGGCCCAGGGCTGCTGGGAGCAGGGGGTGGGGCTTGTTGCATGTGCCCACCCCCTGGGCTCTTTACTGCCGGAGCTCCGCTCCTGTGCGCTCCTGCAGGAAATGACCCCTGCCCTGATGGAAGGTTTGGATCTTGCATTAGAACCTCTTCATCCCACAAAAGCCAGTTCAGCGCATTATTAACAACCCATGCTGGATAGTTACCCTTCCCTCATATGGGCACTGGGTGTGTGTGACCTTTTCTTACCTGATAACTTAAAGCAACTTCACTACTTAACAGTAACAAGGACTTTGGTCCCAAGGCCTGCAACACACCAAAATGCCAACTTTGCTCTCATATAGATCCCAGCAACGCCATCAGTGGACCCAGCAACATCGGCCAGACCATCTCAGCTTCATACTCCTGCTCATCCTCTAATGTGATTTATGCCATCACATGTCAACAATGCCCTTCCACCATCTACATTGGACAGCCAGGCCAGGCCCTTCGACAAAGAATCGGTGGACATAAGTAAAGATGTGAAGGCCCAGAAAAAAACCGGGAAAATTTGTAAAAAAATGGGTTTTTTCCCGTTTTTTTTTCCTGAAGCCTTTTTGGGTTTTTTTGAAAAATTGGAAAAAAAAATTGACTATGGAACGTTTTATTTTAACATGATGAATAAAATATTTTAAGACAAAGTGTTCAAATATTGTCCAAATAACTTCTAAAATATATATATATATATGGTGTCAGATTGATCTCATTTCTGTGCACTGAGGACAAGCAAGTCCTAGGTTACAAACAGAACTCTCCAATGCAAGAACAAGATGCATTTCTTCCTTTAGGAGGTGCGATTGTCAGAAGAAAATTAAAAAGTTTCAGTTTTGTTTTTGCATGTGGGAGGGTATTCTGTTTGTACTAATTGTTTGGATACACTATATTTTTAATATGCTAGTTGTGATAATTTCATGCCAAGTAGAATGTCCATACTCATATTTTATGTTCCTAAAGTAACAGAATGACTTTCAATCTAAAAAAGACAAAAAAAATGTTAATATAGCATTTTTTCCAATTTTTCCGAAAATTTCAGTTTTTTTCCAAAAAAACCCCGGAAAAAACCAGGGTTTTTTCCAAGCTTCAAAATTTCTAGAAATTTTACATCTCTAAACATAAGTGTGGCGTGTGCCTTGCACACGAAAGTTCATACCTTGAATAAACCTCTGTGGGTCTTAAAGGTGCCATTGGACTCTAAATTAGAAACCACAACATTCAAAAGCCAGTGGGGGGAACATTTTAACCTTCCGGGACATTCAGTTGCTGACCTAAGAGCAGCTGTTCTCTTACAAAGGAATTTCAAAGAGGGATTAGAAAGTGAGACTGCTGCATTGCAACGTATAATGAAGGTCAAGGCAATGCATTCTCCTGGACTGAATGGAGACCTAGGTTTCCCCTGTCTCATTCCCAATGCTGATTTCTCCATGCCTCTTGCCTCTCTTCATATCACATCTAATCCAGTCATGCCTGCTATTGTAATTTGGCATCTGAGATCACGCTACTCTCACATATATAAGGACAGACGGACTCACATTCTAGCTGTGTCTGAAGAAGTGAGCAAAAGCTCGTACATAGCCACAAATTTTGTTAGTTTTTAAGGTGCTACTGGAGTCTTGCTCTTTTCTACTCCCCATCAGTCTTATACTGTGTGTAAGGAGAATTTTTTCCCCTTTTCTCCCCCTCCTAGGGGATGGTGACCTTTGAAAAGTTTGCAGCGTATTTCACTGAGGAAAAGTGGGCTCTGCTGGATTCAGGTCAAAGGCCTCTGGATGCGGAAGTCCTGGCAGAGAACAAGGGGAGCCGGGCCTCTCTCGGTAAGGTCCCTCTTGCCTTCTGGAGCGAGAGATGTAGACAGCAGGAAGGCGTTTGCAAAGTTGGGAAGGGGATGCAAAGACCTGTGGAGGGAAAATCCCTTCACTCCAAACTTCCTCTCCCTGTTTTTCCCCATCTGTTTTTCCAGTGGAAGATTTGGAGCCTTGGGGCGGGGGGAACTCATATGGAACATTTTCCTTTGAAACAAAGAGTACAGCCCAATTGCGGAGCAGTCAGGTTATTTTTTTTATAATAGTCTTTTTATTAATTTCAAACAAATCAACACAACTCAACAAAACAACATACAAACAAAACACATAAACAACACAAAAAAAATTACCTAACAAATGGATATAAATAATTTGGATACCTTTCCAAGGTTATACAGTAACTAATATCATCACTCTTTTAGTCAATGCTTCTCCAAAATGTATTCCCTAACTGCACCTCTTATAACCAATTACTCATTTAATATATCTCATTTCCCTTACGTATGTTCAACAACCACCAATTAATCAGAAATTTCCTCTATCTGCACTACCCCAACAACTTGAATTCTATTAACTTCATAGAAATTCCTCCTTTTCTTTTGAGTTTGACCACTTATTCCTAGCAACTCTTTATGCTTACAGCTTTACTATCCTACTCTTCCACAATATTTATCCAGCCTAAGAGTTTTCTCTCACCTTTCCGCACATCAAACTCTATTCCAACCACCTTACTTCCTTGATAATAAAATAACCTTCTATAACTTAACTGAATGATTATGATTCTTGCATACTAGTACAGCAAACTAAATCCATATGGTTATTTCTGACGGCACTTTTCCTTTTCTTTTATTTTTCCCTTCCTTTAAAAATTATTATTATTATTATTTTGGCGGGCTAGTTTCCTCCCTGTTACATACCTGGGATATAACCTATATACAGTCAATTGCCCCATCTATCACTTCTACCTCAAACAAATCTTTACCTCTAGACTCCCAGTTAATTTATACTACACACAGCAACCTTGCGGAGCAGTCAGGTTAGAATGGATAAAAGGAAGTACTTCTTCACCCAAAGAGTGGTTAACACATGGAATTCCCTGCCACTGGAGGTGGTGGTAGCTACAAGCAAGGACGGCTTCAAGAGGGAATTAGATAAGCATCTGGAATTAGATAAGCATCCGTGGCTATTAGCCACAAGGTATAGATAGGGACTCTCAGTCTTTTTTTTTAAATACTTTTTATTGAAAGTTTTTTTCCTTTAAACAAATCAAACAGAATATAAAACATTAAAGATGTCAACCGTATATAAAGCATTAACCATATATTCAGTAGTGCAGCAGTCAGACATATTATACTTGACACTCCATTTCATTACGAAGCTCAATAAGTAATTATTATAACCCAGTAAAATTAACGATCTATGTAGGAACTCTCAGTCTGGGGCAAGGGATGCTCTGTATTCTTGGTGCCTGGGGGGCGGGGCAACAGTGGGAGGGCTCCTAGTGTCCTGGCCCCACTGCTGGATCTCCTGATGGCACCTGGTATTTTTGGCCACTGTGTGACACAGAGTGTTGGACTGGATTGGCCACTGGCCTGATCCAACACTGGCTTCTCTCTTATGTTCTTATGTTCACTGTTGCGCCCCCCCCCCAAGCACCAAGAATACAGAGCTAAAATTATTCGAGTCCCTAAAACTTTGGGAAGCATACTATAATAAGTAATGTTTTGAAGCAAACCAGGTTTCACATTATTAAAACAGAATATTGGACTGGATGGGCCATTGGCCTGATCCAACATGGCTTCTCTTATGTTTCTAGAGGGAATTAGATAAGCGTATGGAGCAGAGGTCCATCAGTGGCTATTAGCCACAAGGTACAGATAAGAACTCTCAGTCTGGGGCAAGTGATGCTCTGTCTTCTTGGTGCTTGGGGGGGGCAGCAGTGGGAGGGCTCCTGGTGTCCTGGCCCCACTGCTGGACCTCCTGAGGGCACCGGGTATTTTTGGCCATGGTGTGACACAGAGTATTGGACTGGATGGGCCATTGGCCTGACCCAACATGCCTTCCCTTATGTTCTTATGTCTGAGGCGGTGATGCTCTGCATTCTTGGTGCTGGGGGGGCAACAGTGGGAGGGCTTCTGGAGTTCTGGCCCCACTGCTGGACCTCCTGAGGGCACCTGGTATTTTTGGCCACTGTGTGACAGAGTGTTGGACTGGATGGGCCATTGGCCTGATCCAACACTGGCGTCTCTTATGTTCATCAGATCTCAGAAGCTAAGCAGGGTCAGTACTTGAATGGGAGACCTCCAAGGAAGGCTTTGCAGAGAAAGGCAGCGGCTGAACCACCTCTGCTTCTCACTTGCCTTGAAAGACTCTTGCTGGGGTCACCATAATCAGTTGTGACTTGACAGTACATCTGTACGTACAGAAGTTAGCAGGCTTTATATTGCTTGATGTTTTTATTGTGTCTTAATTTTAAATGGTATTGATTTTTATTATCCCTCCTGGGTCCTTTTTTGTTTGAAAGAAAGGTGGGCCTATTAATGTTTTAAATACGACATAACATTTTATTGTCTTGCATTTCTGGGATAGTGTGTGTGTATACAGAGGAGCTACGTTGCAATCCCTGAATATTTGATCTAATTGGAAATAACAGTTCCAGAAATAACCGGAGTGTTGTTTGTTTCTCCTCTGAAGCTGGACTTTCTGTTCCCAAGACCGATCCCTCCTGGCTGGAAGAAGGGGAAGAGCCATTTGCCACAGGCTCTGGGGATGGAGTGAGGCCCGCAGGTAGCTGCATGGGTGTGTGGTGGGTTCCTTGTTTCGCTCTGTCTGTGTAAAACACTTGACAATTGAGAGAGTGGTGGAAAGAAACAGGCATTTTCGTGGTGGTGGGAGGGCCCTGCCAACTCTGAAAGAGAAGGTATACTAAGGAGAACGTCTTTCTTTGGGGATCAGTGAAAGCTACCCCTCTTGTCGATTGAGGGGTGTGGAGCAATGTCCTGCACCCCAGAAATCACATCAACATTTCAGTAATTGGGACTGCATTCTTTGTTTGGTGTAGTGGTTAAGTGCACGGACTCTATTCTGGGAGAACCGGGTTTGATTCCCCACTCCTCCACTTGCAGCAGCTGGATTGACCTTGGGCAAGCCATAGTTCTGACAAGAGCTGTCCTTGAAAGGGCAGTTTCTGTCAGAGCTCTCTCAGCCCCACCTACCTCACAGGGTGTCTGTTGCGGGGAGGGGAAGGGAAAGGAGTTTGTAAGCCGCTCTGAGACACTTTTGGGTAGTGAAGGGCGGGGTATAAATCAGAGCTCCTCCTCCTCCTCCTGTGAACTGAAAGCCAGCTACAAATTTGTAGCTGCCAAAGAGGAAAAAGACAAGGAAAAAGACCCATCATTCCCTGACCACCAAGCACTTCAGTGCTTAGACATGCAAATGGCTCTGGTGTTGGATCCCCAAGCATCGAGAATAAATCCACGTTTCAAAAAAGCAAAATTTATTTCAAAGCTTTGGAAAGATACTCAAACAAGTTCTTTGTTAGGAATGGGTACAAACAGCCAGGACAAGCATAATAAAGGGATTTGAACCAGGTACATAACCAATGGGTCACTTTCCCGCTGGCGGGTGAAAGGAAACGGTTGCACGCTCATTCCCTGGGAACACTGCTATCTCCAGACATAATACAGGTGCAGTTCCCAGGAACTAAAAGCAACAAGCTAGCATTCAAGCTCACTCCTACACCACGTCCTCCAGATGTTTGGCTTAGGCGTTACAGCAGAATAAAATACAGGCTAGCAAGCAGAAGGGGGAGGGAGAAACTGTACAGTCACACAAGTAACACAGAACACCATGGCAGCTTGCTGACATACTGCCCCCTCCAAAATACATCTTACCCTCCGTCTCCCGGGCAGGGCGGGAGATCTCCCGGTTTGGGCGGGAGGCCTCCCGGTTTGGGCGGGAGGCCTCCCAGTTTGTCCGGGAACTTCTTGTGGAACTTACGAATCAGATAAGGGGCCCGAATATCCCCTTCTTCCACCCATTCGCGGTGCTGGGGTCCGAAATCCACCCACTCAATGAGATACCACAGTTTACCACATTTCAGTTTGGAGTCAAGGATGTCCGCAATCGCGAAATGTTCATCCCCCTCAAGGAGCACAGGTGGAGGGGGAGTTACCGAAGGCCTCCAGGGAGAGGTACCAGGGTCCTTTTTTAACAAACTCATGTGAAAAACAGAATGCAAAGCCCTTAGATTCTTAGGCAGTTCAACATCGACAGCAACATCATTGATGATTTTACGCATGTTAAAAGGCCCAATAAATTTCCAACCCAGTTTCTTACTGTCTTAACATCTTGACGTTTTTAGTAGAAACATACACCAGATCAC
>NW_015167631.1:148155-148295 GCF_001447785.1 Gekko japonicus
CTTCAAACACGTCATTCACGGTTTTCTCATCAGGTCCCGCATCGATTGCTCCAGCTCATCCAACCGCTCTCCGGTCTCTTCTTCCGGGATATGATCCCGTGGTCGGTGTCTCGGAGGTGGCTCATAGTCTCCCTCGCTTG